>NC_061508.1:248984091-249045676 GCF_022539505.1 Lolium rigidum | reverse complement strand
CCAGCGCCTGCTCCCGCTCTGCTCTCACCTCTAACCGCGCTGAGCTCCATCTCCATGGCCGGGCCGAGCCGCCGCTGTCTCTAGAGGAGGAGGAGGCGGGGATTGGGGAGAGGAGGGGACCTTTGGTTGGCTAGGGTTTTCACCGTCTTCCATTTTCTGAGCGACGCGAGCACGAACCCTCGCTATCTCAAACAAACGGCCCCACGCACCCACGGGCCCAGCCGTCATGCACCCAGAACAAGCAGCGGCTGGTAGAAAAAACATTATAGCATCGGACGGCTGAGGTGAAAAGCGGGTTTCAGAAATTACTGTGCTAGTGAAACGGAGGTACACGATGGATTTGCCCCTTTCAGACCCCTTGGATGGCCGGGTACTCTTGGAACATTTATATGAAGTAATGTGGGGCTCAGGTTAGGAAGGAGTATCTTTTATGGTGATGGTTTTCTGGTAAGCGGGCACGTACACGCACGTCTCCAGTGTGCATATCTTCTCTTTATAAGCACGCATGTCTCCACCATATATGTAAAAAAGTTCCACACAAATTATAGGCATTGGGACCTTAATAACGCATACCAGTGTTGAGAAAACGTTCCAGTATAGTTTATTTGTATGTCAATGACAACAAAGGACTTTTCATGGATGCACATGAAGGTCGGTATACAAGTTCAAGAGTAATCATGCAGGAGGCCATCTTACAAACGTTTCGTACCAAAAGATGCAAAATCATGAGTTGCTGGGTGTATTTTCAGCATGTTTTTACATTGTTATTTCATTAAGATATCATCAAGTAGTAATAGAATTTTTGTATTTCACCGCGCTACCGCACCCTTTTATGGTTGTCTACGCAGGATCTCAAAATAATAAGGCAATGATGAAATATCAATAAAAACTATCATTTTATGATATTTTGACGTGATAAAAATTATTTTAGCACATAATTATGCACCTTGGCGAAGGGAGGATGCGAGGACAACTTCCAGTAAGTTTAGCGGGCATCGGTACAAGGGGGAGACCGCCTGTACCGTCCGCCCGTACGATGTGTCAGGAGCACCGCCTCGTCAAATAGTTTCATCTCGCGCAGACGGCACAGAGATCTGAGACACACAACGCCACAAAACACGGAAACATCGCCCCTGGTCAGATCTGGAGAAGGAAATTTGGAGAAGACATCATCCAGGCTGCTATGCGGATCATCAGAGGACAAGGCATCATCCTCTTCATCATCAACCACTGCATCTCCATCACCATCAACGATTCCATTCTTCTCCAACCATAGGTGTAATCTTGATTGCTATTGTGGATTTGTATTCGAATTCATTTCATCACTACCATCCCATCCATAAGAATAGGATGATGTTCATGATTGTTTCCATGTTTGAGTAGTCTCTTTAGTTCTTGGGGAGATGGAGAAGCCCTAGCATGAATATGAGATGAATCTAAGATGATCTATAGTTTTTAGTATTAATGTGTGTTAGTTATCTCTCTTGATATTATATGTTGTACACCATGTAATATTTACCTTTTGGCCTCGAGAGGGAAATACCCTTTGAAGTGTGGTAAAGTGAACGGCGAGAAGTGATATTACCGTATCGGCACTTCAACACATGGATGAAAGGATAAAAAGGGACTCACTAAGCTCATATCGATAACCATGGGTAAAACCCTTAATATCAATAGTCAATATGTGTCTTGCAGAAGACTAGCTGATGTGGTTATTTAGAGATGGGATGAACGATTCCTTTCTGGGCTCATCTTGTTACGAAGCTCTCCCAACCAACGATATGATTAAAAGCATACTTCATCTTGATTAAAATTAATCCTAATGCAAGAGGTGGATCCAATAATCCCCGATGACACTTTGTCTTCTTAAGTTTCAACCCATTTCCATAATGCTTTTTATTGATTTGTATACTCTCTTGCAACATATTACAACCATCTCGTAAAATACTTTAAACTTGAGATTAGAAAGCAATTTACGAGTAATCTTTAATAGATAGTAGTGAGGGGAATTAAGACCTGAACTAGTAGCTCCTCGTGGTTTGATACTCTTATTTTGAAACTAGCTACAACTGATAGGTGTATTTGCAGCCATCAAGCTATTTTCTGGCACCGTTACCGGGGAGCTCAGCGCTTTTTGGTATTTGTTCTTAGTTGCTAATTTATTTAAAAAAATTACTAAAATTGTTTAATATTTTCAGGTAACACCATGGCTGCTCTTGGGCTTATGAATAAGCTCGATACAACTGAATACCGCGGGAGATTCAACTGAGGGTTCGTTAAAGAATTCTAGAATGGGAGTGACATAGAGTATGTTATTCATCCACACTTGATTGCTATTATGAAAGAAAAAAAAGCTTTGTAGGAGATGATCCTGATTAGGATCCCTATAATCATTTACATTTATTTACTCAGTTGTGTTGGACAATTAAATCGAGAGACTATTCTGATGATGAACTAAAACTTAATTTTTTATAGTCAATCTCTAACTAACACTGCATTATCTTGGTATAGAACTTGTCTTGCAGAGAAGATTGATATTTGGGAGAATCTCATGAAGGAATTTATATTTTGATTCTACCTCAAAGTTAAGTCCGCTGAAGCTAGAAGATTCATAAGAAATTTCAAATATCGCCGCAGCGAGAGTTTAATGAGAGCCTACCTAAGATATAGAGGTACAGTTCAAAGTTGTCCCCATCATGATTTACCACCTTGGTATGTTTTGCACGTTTTTTATGGGGGACTTGATCAAGATAACAAAAGGGAATTAAATTTACTATCCGGTGGATCTTTTATGGAACTCACCCCTGAGCAAGCTTGGGGTACGGCAAGATAAAAAAATTCATAGAAATAGAGAATCTTGGGGCTTTGATCTTCAGAGTGAGGGTGAAATAGAAATTGAAGATGACCGTTTAAATTCTTATAAAAATATCAGACAGCTAAAAGAAACCGCTAATGAACTTAACATTGATGATGTTACGGTATTATATGTTCTTCAAGCTTTTACAGAATTTATTGAAGCACCTAATAAGGAATGGTTTCATTATACTCCACCACCTCAACCCGTTGAAGCAATGCAAGTTGAAGCTGAAGCATCCAAGGAGGTGCTGATGGTGCTTGACGTAGTGTCTTAATTATCCCCGGCAACGGCGCCAGAAAATATTGATGGTGCTTGACGTAGTGTCTTAATTATTCCCGGGGCAACGGTGCCAGAAAATCTTGATGGCAGTTGTCATGGAAGTCGTGAATCGCGTTGGGGAACCCCAAGAGGAAGGTGTGATTAGCACAGTAGCAAGTTTTCCCTTAGTAAGAAACCAAGGTTTAATCGACTAGTAGGAGAAAGGCGTGACTTCTGAAGGTGTTGCCAGCTGACTACTGGCATGGCACACTACCGGCGTCAAAAACAACATGGAACCTGCACACAACACAACCAAAATAATTTTCCCCAACTTACAGTGAGGTTGTCAATCTCACCGGTTTCGCTGAACACAAAGGATTAAATGTATCGAGTGGAAGGATATGTTTCCAGAGAACAGAGCTTGCAGTAAGTAAACAGAGCAAGATGATTGTATTAGTGTAAAAGAAAGGACCGGGTCCACAGTTCACTAGAGGTGTCTCTCCATAAAGATAAATAATATGTTGCGTGAACAAATTACAGCCGGGCAATTGATTGAATATCGACCATACATGACAAGATGATTACTATGAGATTTGTTTGGGCATTACAACATAATACATAGACCGTAATCCAACTGTGTGTATGACTAATAATCCACCTTCCGGTTATCGTCCGAACCCCTTCCAGTATTGAGTTGCAAGCAACAGATTATCGCCTTAAGCAGTGTTGGTAAAGTAAACAATAGAATTACCCTCGGATAAAACATTATTGGTTTCTCCCTAGTAGCAACATCACATCTACAATCTTAGAAGTTATTGTCACTCTTCCAGAAAACTAGAGGCATGAACCTACTATCGAGCATAAATATCCTATCTTGGAGTCACAAGCATCTACTTAGCTAGAGTATCTACTAGCAACGGAGAGCTTGCAAGTTCACAAATAACATATGACAAGAATATATGATCGATCTCAACATAGTATTCAATATTCACCGGATCCCAGCAAACACAACATGTAGCATTACATAAGGATGATCTTGATCATGTAGGGCAGCTCACAAGATCTAAACATGAGGCACAAATTGGAGAAAACAACCATCTAGCTACTGCTATGGACCCATAGTCCAGGGATGAACTACTCACGCATCACTTCGGAGGTGGGCATGGCGATGATTTCCCCCTCCGGTAGGGTGCTGGGAAGAGCTTCAGAACCCTCCCGAGGTAGGGTCTACGATGGCGGCCGCGACGGAACTTTTCGTGGATGGAGGATCGGGTATTCAGGGTTTTCTCGAGATCGTGATAAAATAGGTGGAGGGACGATGTCGGTGGAGGCCAGAGTGGCCCACACCAACCCTAGGCACGGGCCAGGGCTAGGCCGCGCCTAGGGCTGGTTTGGCCGCCTTGCTGCCTTTCTTCGACTCCCCTCCAGAATTTGTCTTCTTTATGGGAAAATATTGACTTCGGCTTTTGTTTCGTCCAATTCCGAGAAAACTTTCTGTACAACTTTTCCGAAACAAAAATAGCAGAAAATAGGGAACTGGCACTGTGGCATCTTGTTAATAGGTTAGTGCCGAAAAATGTATAAAAGTGCAACGAAGCATGAATAAAACATATATAAATTGGTGTAAAACAAGCATGGAGCATCGAAAATTATAGATACATTTACGACGTATCAAGTATCCCCAAGCTTAACTCCCACTCGTCCCCGAGTAGGTAAGTGATAACAAAAAAAAATTTTGAGGTGACATGCAGCCAACACAATCTTGATCAAGCATTGTAAACCATTGTGAGCTGGGATCAACATACTCTAAACATAGACATGATTGATATAATTCTAACAATAGAACTTAGTAACTATGTGTTATCACCAGAATTTGACCGGATCAGAGGTGGGCCGCGATTAAAGATGGGCTTGAAGAATATACATAGAAGGAATACATGAATCAGCCTTGTATACAAAGTTTGGGCTAGTTTGCCCGTGTATCTGTAACATAGTAGGATACGTGTCGGTTAGATAGAGTTTGGCTCGTGTACGGTTGGGATTATTCCCACGTTAGAAAGTCTACGGACTATAAATATGTATCTAGGGTTTATGAAATAAACAACAATCACGTTCACCACAAACCAATCTAGGCGCATCGCCAACTCCCTTGTCTCGAGGGTTTCTTCCGGGTAAGCATCATGCTGCCTAGATCGCATCTTGCGATCTAGGCAGTATACGTTTATTCGTTGTTCATGCGTTGCTCGTGCTGAAGCCTTGTTGATGGCGAGCAACGTAGTTATCATAGATGTGTTAGGGTTAGCATTGTTTCATAGTATCATATTCTTTCGGCCGTGCAACCCTTAGACGTCTAGCCGCCCTTACACCTATCTTAGGTGTAAGGGCGGCACCCCGCTTGATCATTATTTAGTAGATTCGATCCGTTATGATTGCTCCTTGTTCTTCAAGGATTAGTTTAATATCTGCATAGTTAGGCCTTACAAACGGGTTGAAGGATCCAGTGGCGCGTAGGGTGTAGTTTGCTAGCCCTAGACAGGATGTTCCGGGGATCAACTTCATGTTGGTTTTTAGGCCTTATCTAGGGTCGGTTCACGATCACCGTGCGTGGCCGCCAGGCTCAATCACGAGTAGGATGTTCTGATTATGTGGTGAAAACCCTAAATCGTAGTAGGTCGTTTTAGCTTTATTTTGATCAAGCAGGACCACCATATATTCGTACACCTCGTATGAATCATGGGTGGATCGGCTCCTTGAGCCGATTCACAGGACAACCTGAGAGCCGATCGAGGCTCGTATTTAATGTTTACGTGTATGCCATGCAGGAAACTAAGCGAGGCACATCCAACACCTTTCTGACCAGGTATAGGTCAGGTGGCACGCCCTTGCACCAGCATCGGACGTGCGTGCCGAGTCTTTGCGGGCCATCGCTCGGAGGGACCAGGGCCAGCCCGCAGCTCCGGGAGCCTCCCGGCTCTACTGTGTTGCTCGTCGCTGCTCGCCGGTGGGTTTCGACCGCAACACATTCTGGCACGCCCGGTGGGACAATCTTCGACATCAACCGCATCGCCATCTACATCTGAGATGGCGGAAGGCACTCCAGTCACGTACGAGGATCTGACCGAGGAGCTCAAGAAGAAGCATGACGAGGTCAAAGCAATCCTCGAAGCCGACCTCATCGGCTCTTTTCACAGAACCCGCTCACATGGCATCAGGTGGAAAGGGTTCTCACCTGAAGGCGCGCTCGATGGAGTGGACCTGTCCGCCCCGTCAGAAGAACGCACCAGGTCTCTGCGTCAGGAGATTAACTTCATGGTAGCTCATTCGGCTGCACCGCCATTACGAGAGCCCGGTGAACACTTTGGAGCGTGTCGCTCTTCGGGTGATCCAGAAATCATGAGGCATCAATACTCTCCGTCGGGACCAGCTCTAGGGACTCACCAAGGAGAGATGCCACTCCGAGTCCCGACCACCGCTGCCATTCGCGTTGGCAGCGCCAGAAGTGCCGAGTTCACCGGCATACATCGTCTACAAGATCGGTGGTGACCCTAGTGACTACCAGTTCTTGCATGAGGCGCCTAAGGAGATCCCTCACGGATACACGTGCACATACGTGCCAGAATGCAGTAACTGGGCACTCACAAACCAGACTGCAACAGCAGGGACTTCTGGAACAACAGGAGGAACTTCGGGGACAGATCTTGAGAAGCAGACGTGGCTAGCTAAGTACGCCACCCCGATAAACCTCCAGAGCCCAACTCCTGCAGTTGGCTCAGAGCTTGAGAAGCAAGCGTGGCTGGCTAAGTATGCCACTCCGGCGAATCTTCAGAGTTCAACTCCTGCAGCCAGCACCGCGGATCAGATCAATACCATCTTGAGAGACCAGTTCGGCATGGTGCCGAAAAGGAGGGCAATCGGCTATTCCAAGCCGTACCCCAACGAGTACGAATTGATCCCACTTCCACCCAAATATCGGCTCCCTGAATTCTCCAAATTTAGTGGATCAGATGGTTCCAGCTCAATCGAGCATGTGAGCCGATATTTGGCACAGCTGGGCACGATCTCAGCATCAGATGAGCTGCGTGTGAGGTTTTTGCACGGTCCCTCACGGGATCGGCTTTCGGGTGGTACACATCGCTGCCACCGGACTCAATCCGGACTTGGAAGCCGGTTGGAGGAGCGAGTTCCACATGCGGTATCACTCGGAGGCTTCCGAGGACGGCATTGCCGATCTAGCACAAGTGCGACAGAAGCGCGGAGAAACGAGTGTCGAGATACATCCAGCGCTTCGAACCGTTAGGAACCGATGCTATTCGGCTCGTGTGGCCGAAAAAGAAGCGATCGAGTTGGCGGTGGTGGGTCTCGCATCACCGATCAAGGACGTGGCCTCCCAAGCGAGTACCCTTCACTGGCGCACATGGTGCAGAAGCTGTCATCATATGAGCAGCGCCACCCAGATGTTTACCAGGATAAATTCAAACGTGCGGTGGTCCTGGTTGAGGCAGATGAAGACGAAGGCTCTGTGGGAGATCAAGAGGTAGCAATGGCTGAATGGACTCGGGGGGCAAGCCCCGTGTCCTGCAAGTGGGTTAAGCCACAAGGTCCTCCAAGAGGGTCTGACTTCGACGTGACCAAAGCTGAGCAAATTTTTGACCTCTTACTTAAGGAGAAACAGCTAAAGGTACCCGAAGGCCACAAGATCCCCACGGCGCAGGAGCTGAACGGAAAGCCATACTGCAAGTGGCATAACACGTTCACCCATGCCACCAACGACTGCAGGGTGTGGCGGCAGTAGGTCCAAATGGCGATAGAACAAGGGCGTCTAATTTTCAGCCGAGTACGCCATGAAGGTCGACACACACCCCTTCCCCGCCGTTAACCTGGTGGAGTGCACTTACCCTGGAGGGTGCCAGCCAAGATTCTCGTTCAACATCAACATGGTAGGACCTGGGCACCACTCTGGTAAGGACGGAGACGAGGGCAGCTGCTCTCATAGCAAGGACACAGAGGAAGCCGTTCCACGCGATCGGCTCCGGCACGATGGCAAGCGCTACATCACAGAGGGAGAAGTGAGGAATGTGCGATATCAGCGACCTCTCTCTGATCACCTCCTCAACAAATATGTGAGTCAATCCGACCAACGCCGACGATACAACAGCGAGGACGAAAGAAATCATCTGGCTAGGGACGCCAGGAGACATCGTCGGCATGATCGCGATGAGGAGAGATATGAGCGCCACGCCAAGGAAAAGTCGAGAGAGCAAGACGACGTGGATAGGCACTGGGACTGTCCCTTCTTCAGACACTGGCTGGGATTCAGGAATGAGCCGATTGCCTACAATCGGCAACTGCCCAGAATGTAGACAAAAGAAGAAGGATGCAGCTAACGTGTCCGTGTTCAAACGTCTAGGGCCTCTCCCGCCTCGGAACAAACACGCTGAGTCCTCACGGGTAGAAGATCTTGAGGAGCTAGAAGACGATGATGAAGAAGAAGAAGATAAGTACCACCGGCCAAGGTGGTGCCCTGATGGACTCAGCCGTTCCCAAAAGCGTAGGGTTCAGCGACTACGTGGTTTGGAGGAAGCCGAAAGGTTATACCTGCACACGTTAAGGAAGGCGCGGCCTGATCTGGCCGCGAAAATTCAGCGAACCCTGGACGAAGAAGGTCGGCCACAAAGGAAAGAGTGGCGCCCCAGACAAAAGAAAGCCGATGATGAGACATCGGCTGGCACAAACATGGTGTTCATCCTTCCGACGGAGTTTAGTTCTCCGAGATTAGACGAAGCACCCGTGGCGCAACTTGGATCGCGGCCCACGGCCGGTTATCTTTGAGAAGCCACGAGAAAGAAGCTACGGACACCTGAAGGCTTTGTACTTGCGAGGCTATATCAATGGGCAGCCTCGTCAACAAGATGTTGGTGGACACCGGAGCGGCAGTCAACATTATGCCATACTCCATGCTTCGTCGGTTGGGACGCTCTAGCTCGGATCTGATCAAGACCAACGTTAAATTGAGCGATTTCAACGGCCAAGCATCTGACGCACAAGGTGTTCTGAACGTGGATCTGACCGTAGGAAGGAAAACCATCCCTACGACGTTCTTTATTGTCGATAGCAAGAGCACCTATGCTGTCCTACTAGGGAGAGATTGGATCCACGCCAATCGTTGCATTCCATCCACGATGCACCAATGCTTGATACGATGGGATGGAGATGAAGTAGAGGTCGTCCACGCAAATGATTCAGCCGAGATTTCAACGGCTGGCATGAACGTTTGGGAGACAACAGGCCAAGAGCCACTCTCAGGCATCAATTTGAACGACTGCGAGCGCATCGACGTCACGAAGGACGGGGTTAGGCTGGTCTTATCCACTGGCCTGACCGTTTAGCAAGAACAAATCTATGGATGAACGTGGCGAGGTCGATCCTTGTGATCGGCCCCAAAGATCTATGGACAAACATTGCAAAACCTTCATTGAGCGATTCAATCAACATGGAGGCTGATTCCAGCAATCGGCCAAAATTATCTTCACCATACGTTCCGCCTATGTTCAACGTCGATACAATGGGCAACGGTTTTATGTCGGCTGATGAGCTGGAAGAAGTCAACATTGGTCCTAACGGAGCCGACGTTCAAATACAGTGCCTTGGCTAACTACAGAGCCGATATCCACAAGTTACCGGCGAGAATCGGCTCGGGGGCACCTAATCAGATGAACATGTGTGATACATGTGCAGTAAAAAGTATTGGGGGCCGATAGAAAAATCGGCCAGTAAAAAAAAAAATTCTCACGATGTACAGCCGATGCACAGACATCGACTTTAGAACTAAGGAACAAAGCCGATGCACAGCCATCGACTCTAGTACAAATTACACAGGATCTACTAGCTGCATGTTCCAGACGCAGATTTCGACCAAGTCGGTCTTCAGTGCAGCTTCGAGGCCTTTCGACTGAACTGTGTGTCCTCGCCGCTGTTCTCGCCTTAACTGAGGCTCGGGGGGCAGCTGATTTGGTAGACGCTCTGTTTTTGAAAGCCGATTGGAGTGTCATCGGCTGACCCTGCATCATAACCTTCTTCGGAGGCTGTGAGTTGTTGCAGAAGAAGACCACCAGAGCTGCTGAGAGGAGCCTGAAAGGGAAGCCGTCGTCATCTACAGGGTCAGAGCCGTTTATGTTGCTGCAAAAGGATGGAGCAAGGCGCTATGCTCGGACGGCAAGGAGCGGTTAAGGATCACCTTCAGACCGGAGACCATAGCATGGGCGTTGGATCATGTTGCACGTGCATCCGTTGCAGTTGCGAACCTGCGCGATTGATATCTGAGGTTTATATGGCCGTAGGTCGGATCTGATCAAGCGGCGATCTGGGGATTTGAGTTTGCTCTTTCGGACAAGTCGCAGATTACCATTTGGATGGACAATAGAGTTGACCTTGCTCACGTGTCATGGCAAGGTCCGATGCGCTGCCATCGGCTCTTAATGTGTGGACTTATTTTAGCAATCGGCAAAATTGGAAAAGGGGCAGAATCAGCTGAGAAATTTCTTCTTCATTAATAAGAGGGGTTTTTTACAATGAAGAGCCGATTGCTCAAGAAAAGAAGAACAAAAGAAGAGCCGATTGCTCAGGAACTACTAATCCTACATTACTAATCTTCGCTGGCCTCGTCGTCGGCATCGTAGCTGCCGTCTGCGCTGCTTCCGGAGAGTTCCTTGTCGCTCGCTGCCCAGCCCTCGGCCGGAGCCTCTTCTTCCTCGTCATCATCATCGTCCTCGCTGTCCGCCCAAGCGCGGAAGCGCTTCGCCGGCGGGTACCCAGCGGAGGAGGAGGAATCATCCTCCTCCTCTTCCTCCTCTTCCTCCTCTTCCTCCGTTTCTTCTTCTTCCTCCTCCTCGTCGGAGGAGGTGGAGTTCGCCCAGGAGTGGAGGTCGTCTTCACTCTCGCTCTTCAGCTCCCCTTCGATGAGGAACTGGAGGTCGTCCTCCCCATCGGTCAGAGGTAAGTCGCCATCTGACCCGACGAGTGCTTCGGGTGGGCCGTCTGGCACGTGGTCAAAGTTCCACTCCTGCTCGCTCGAGGAAGAAGATTGGAAAGAAAGGCCTGAGGAGATGGAGGAAGAGGAAGACATTGCTACAGGGAAAGAGGGTTTTTTGGGTGCCGATGGTCAGAACAGAGCAAGGGGATGAAGTGGCGAACCGTTCGGCACAGTTAAATAAAAGGGGTATAGTGGAGATTTAATGCCATTACGGTTTCCGAGGAAGTGATGTTAAAGCTATCAAATCTTGCAGAGAAGTTGTGGGGGCAAGGCATCATGATGAAGGATACTGCGACGGTTCTGCTCTGCCACGACATGACCCGACGAAGAAAAAGCAGAGTGATTTTGGAATTGTCATTTACAAAACCAGGGGGGCATGTGTTATCACCAGAATTTGACCGGATCAGAGGTGGGCCGCGATTAAAGATGGGCTTGAAGAATATACATAGAAGGAATACATGAATCGGCCTTGTATACAAAGTTTGGGCTAGTTTGCCCGTGTATCTGTAACATAGTAGGATACGTGTCGGTTAGATAGAGTTTGGCTCGTGTACGGTTGGGATTATTCCCACGTTAGAAAGTCTACGAACTATAAATATGTATCTAGGGTTTATGAAATAAACAACAATCACGTTCACCACAAACCAATCTAGGCGCATCGCCAACTCCCTTGTCTCGAGGGTTTCTTCCGGGTAAGCATCATGCTGCCTTGCGATCTAGGCAGTATACGTTTATTCGTTGTTCATGCGTTGCTCGTGCTGAAGCCTTGTTGATGGCGAGCAACGTAGTTATCATAGATGTGTTAGGGTTAGCATTGTTTCATAGTATCATATGCTTTCGGCCGTGCAACCCTTAGACGTCTAGCCTCCCTTACACCTATCTTAGGTGTAAGGGCGGCACCCCGCTTGATCATTATTTAGTAGATCTGATCCGTTATGATTGCTCCTTGTTCTTCAAGGATTAGTTTAATATCTGCATAGTTAGGCCTTACAAACGGGTTGAAGGATCCAGTGGCGCGTAGGGTGTAGTTTGCTAGCCCTAGACAGGATGTTCCGGGGATCAACTTCATGTTGGTTTTTAGGACTTATCTAGGGTCGGTTCACGATCACCGTGCGTGGCCGCCAGGCTCAATCACGAGTAGGATGTTCCGATTATGTGGTGAAAACTGATACGTCTCCAACGTATCCATAATTTCTGTCGTTCCATGCTTGTTTTATGACAATACTTACATGTTTTGCTTGCACTTTATGATGATTTCATGCATTTTCCGGAACTAACCTATTAACAAGATGCCACAGTGCCAGTTCTCGTTTTCTGCTGTTTTTGGTTCCAGAAAGGCTGTTCGGGCAATATTCTCGGAAGTCGACGAAACGAAGACCAAACCTCCTATTTTTCCCGGAAGCGTCCGAACACCGAAGAAGAGTCGGAGAGGGGCCGGAGGGCCACCACACCATAGGGCGGCGCGGCTCGGCCCGGGCCCGCGCCGGCCTGTGGTGTGGCGCCCCTGAGTGCCCCCTGCGCCGCCTCTTCGCCTATAAAATCCCTTTCGACCTAAAAACACCGAACCTCTTGACGAAACTCCAAAAAGACTCCGTGGGCGCCGCCACCATCGCGAAACTCCAATTCGGGGACAGAAGTCTCTGTCCCGGCACCTGCCGGGACGGGGAAGTGCCCCGGAAGCCATCTCCATCAACGCCATCGCCTCCATCATGCTCCGTGAGTAGTTCCCCCATGGACTACGGGTTCTAGCCGTAGCTAGTTGGTATTCTCTCCCCCATGTACTTCAATACAATGATCTCATGAGCTGCCTTACATGATTGAGATTCATCTGATGTAATCGGTGTTGTGTTTGTCGGGATCCGATGGATTGTTACGTTATGATTGTCTATCTACAAAGTTTATGAAGTTATTGTTGCTGCAATCTTGTTGTGTTTAATGCTTGTCACTAGGGTCCGAGTGGCATGATCTTAGATTTGAGCTCTATACTTATTGCTTAGATTGTATCTACAAGTTGTATGCACATGTCACTGTCCGGAACCAAAGGCCCCGAAGTGACATAAATCGGGACAACCGGAGGGGATGGCGGTGATGTGAGGATCACATGTTTTCACGGAGTGTTAATGCTTTGCTCCGGTGCTCTATTAAAAGGAGTACCTTAATATCCAGTAGATTCCCTTGAGGCCCGGCTGCCACCGGCTGGTAGGACAAAAGATGTTGTGCAAGTTTCTCATTGCGAGCACGTATGACTATTATTGGAAAACATGCCTACATGATTAATGATCTTGATATTCTGTCTTAATGCTATTTCAATCCTATCAATTGCCCGACTGTAATTTGTTCATCCAACACTTGTTATTGGAGAGTTGCCACTAGTGTAGATAGCTGGGAACCCCGGTCCATCTTTCATCATCATATACTCGTTCTACATGTCAAGCTGTTTTCCGGTGCCATTGCTCTCATATTACTATTACTGCTCGCCGTGTTATCGTTACTATTGCTCTCATACCACTGCTACTTTCACATCACCCCTGTTGCTAGTGCTTTTCCAGGTGCAGCTGAATTGACAACTCAGTTGTTAAGGCTTATAAGTATTCTTTACCTCCCCTTGTGTCGAATCAATAAATTTGGGTTTTACTTCCCTCGAAGACTATTGCGATCCCCTATACTTGTGGGTCATCAAGACTATTTTCTGGCGCCGTTGCCGGGGAGGCATAGCTCTACTCATAAGTTCACCTAGGGAGTACACTCTACATCTCTCTCTGTTTTATTTTATTTTGTTTTGCTTAGTTTACTTTTGTCTAGTTTATTTGTGCTTAGTTTATTTCTGTCTAGTATTAGTTTGCTTAGTTTACTTTTGTCTAGTTTATTTCAGTTTTGTTTTACTTTCCTCATATACCCAAAAATCCATAAAAATTTGAAAAATCGAAAAATTAAAAACTGCTCGTTATGGGAGAACCAACAACCTACTTGGAGCTTATAGAATGTTATAATTGTTATAGAGAATCAAGAACTCGGTAAAATAATGAGTGCTATGATAGAACAATTGAATACAATTGCTAAAATCTTGCTTAAATGCCATGATATAAACTGTTGCTCTCAACAGGATACTAAACATCTTAAATTTCAATGTGGCTTTAGTGAGGAATTTTTAATTAAGAACTATAATCGGAATTGCTATATTCATTATGGGTTCGAAGAGGTAGAACAATTTGTCTTATTTATGGGAGCCTCCGAGATAGAATCCTTCATGGTTGAGAATTATGAAACTTGTGTTGTTTGTAAGGGCCTCAAAGATTATGTCTCTACTATCCTTAATTCTTTCATAGAATGCTACAGTAGGAATCCTTATATCCTTGATTATAAAGAGAGACACATTAATGCACAAGAATGCACTCACAATTTGCAGGAACCTGTGGAAGAAGAAATTGATGAACCTGAAAGCTCATTGGATGAAAAAGAGGAGGAAATTGATGAACCTGAAAGCTCATTGGATGAAAAAGAAGAGGAGAGCGATGAACAAAAGGAGGAAGAATGGATTAGCTACCCATGCCAACCTTCTAATGAGAGTAACTCTTTATCTCTTACACTATTTGATTGTCCTCCATGCTTACCGGAAGAAGTTGAATGTTATGTTCCTGTGGATTCTCTTGAAATAGTACCTATGAGTAATACTTGTGAGAATAATTATGCTACTGTTATTTATGATAATCCATGCTACTTTGATAAATCTTATGATAATGCTTTGTTTGTGCACTGATGTCGAAATGCATGGTACTAAAGAATTTTGTTTGGCAAATGTCTATGATAAAGCTCTAGATGATGGTCCTATGTTACTTGATAATATTAATTGTACTACTAATGAAAATGGGATTGGAGAGTTCTTGAATTATTCTATGAGTCCCATATCTATTGAGATTGATCAACTACCTTGTTATATTATTAATAAAAGTAAGTTTGAAAGTTTTAATTCCACTATTCTTGAACTTGATAAAAATTATGTGTTTGGAAATCATGAAAAGCATGCTGCATGTGATAGCTATATTGTTGAGTTTGTTCATGAAGCTACTGAAAATTATTATGAGAGAGGAAAATATGGTAGTAGAAATTTTCATGGTACTAATACACCTCTCTATATGCTGAAATTTTTGAAGTTATTCTTGTTTTATCTTCTTATGCTTGTCACTTTGTTCTTCATGAATTTATTTGTGTACAAGATTCCTATGCATAGGAAGCATGTTAGGCTTAAATGTGTTTTGGATTTGCCTCTTGATGCTCTCTTTTGCTTCAAATACTATTTCTTGCGAGCGCATCATTAAAACTGCTGAGCCCATCTTAATGGCTATAAAGAAAGAACTTCTTGGGGGATAACCCATGTGTTATTTTGCTACAGTACTTTGTTTTATATTTGTGTCTTGGAAGTTGTTTACTACTGTAGCAACCTCTCCTTATCTTAGTTTTGTGTTTTGTTGTGCCAAGTGAAGCCTCTAATCGAAGGTTGATACTAGATTTGGATTTCTGCGCAAAAACAGATTTCTATCTGTCACGAATCTGGGCTGTTTTCCCTGTAGGTAACTCAGAAAAATATGCCGATTTACGTGCGTATTCCTCAGATATGTACGCAAGTTTCATTAGTTTTGAGTTTTCTGATTTGAGCAACGGAAGTATTTTATTAAAATTCGTCTTTACTGGCTGTTCTGTTTTGGCAGATTCTGTCTCTGTTTTTTGCATTGTCTCTTGTGGACTTTAAGCGAGGTTTTCTAGACGTGGAGAGCTGTAGCTAATGTTTTATTGAGTTCTTGCAATGTGCCACTACAGGACCAAGGTGGATTCAAATTTTTTGAGTACTAACCCCTCTAATGAAGTTTATGAGAAGTTTGGTGTGAAGGAAGTTTTCAAGGGTCAAGAGAGGAGGATGATATGTGATCGAGAAGAGTGAAAAGTCTAAGCTTGGGGATGCCCCCGTGGTTCATCCCTGCATATTTCAAGAAGACTCAAGCGTCTAAGCTTGGGGATGCCCAAGGCATCCCCTTACGCATCAACTTATCAGGTTTCCTCCCCGAAACTATATTTTTATTCGGTCACATCTTATGTGCTTTACTTGGAGCGTCTGTATGTTTTATTTTTGTTTATGTTTGAATAAATTCGGATCCTAGCAATCCTTGTGTGGGAGAGATACACGCTCCGCTTTTTCATATGAACACTCGTGTTCTTCGTTCTACTTTTAATGTTCAATGATAAAAGTTGGAAGCTATTGCACTTATTTATATTTGGTTGGAAAAAGAAAATGCCTCATATGTCTTGGATAATTTGACACTTGGCAATTGTTTTGAGCTCTCAAATAGATCATTATTAAGTTTTTTCATGTAGTCTAAGCCTATTAGTGGAGAACTACCGTAGAGCTTGTTGAAATTGGTTTGCATAATTGATCTCTCTTAAGGTCTAGATATTTTCTGGTAAAAGTGTTTGAGCAACAAGGAAGACAGTGTAGAGTATTATAATGCTTGCAATATGTTCTTATGTAAGTTTTGCTGTACCGGTTCATACTTGTGTTTGCTTCAAATAGCCTTGCTAGCCTAAGCCTTGTATCGAGAGGGAATACTTCTCATGCATCCAAAATACTTGAGCCAACCACTATGCCATTTGTGTCCACCATACCTACCTACTATGTGGTATTTCCTGCCATTCTAAAGTAAATTGCTTGAGTGCTACCTTTAAACAATTCAAAATTTATTACCTCTGATTTGTGTCAATGTTTTATAGCTCATGAGGAAGTATGTGGTGTTTATCTTTCAATCTTGTTGGGCAACTTTCACCAATGGACTAGTGGCTTCATCCGCTTATCCAATAATTTTGCAAAAAGAGCTGGCAATGGGATTCCCGGTCCCAAATTAATTAACAAAAATAGACACTCCTCCATGGTATGTGATTGTTGGACGGCACCCGAAGGATTCGGTTAGCCATGGCTTGTGTAAGCAAAGGTGGGGAGGAGTGTCATCATAATGAAACTAAAATAAAAAGGCACTCCTTCATGGTATGAGATTGTTGGCAGGCACCCGAGGATTCGGTTAGCCATGGTTTGTGAAAGAAAGGTTGGAAGGAGTGCCACCCAAAAATAAAAATAATTCATGGGAGCCGCTCTTTGAAGGGTTTGTCTAGCGAGGGGATTAGAGTGCCCACTACCATTCGTTGACAACAACAAACACCTCTCAAAACTTTACTTTTATGCTCTCTTTATGTTTTCAAAACCAAAGCTCTAGCACAAATATAGCAATCGATGCTTTCCTCTTTGAAGGGCCATTCTTTTACTTTATGTTGAGTCAGTTTACCTACTTCCTTCCATCTTAGAAGCAAACAGTTGTGTCAACTGTGCATTGATTCTTACATACTTGCTTATTTGCATTCATCATATTACTTTATGTTGACAATTATCCATGAGATATGCATGTTACAAGTTGAAAGCAACCGCTGAAACTTATATATTCCTTTGTGTTGCTTCGATGCCTTTACTTTGAACTTATTGCTTTATGAGTTAACTCTTGTGCAAGACTTTTGATACTAGTCTTGAAGGTATTATTCATGAAAAGTTTTGCTATATGTTATCTATTTGTTAGCAACTATAGATCATTGCCTTGAGTCACTTCATTCATTTCATATGCTTTGTAATAGTATGATCAAGGTTATGTAAGTAGCATGTCACTACAGAAATTATTCTTTTATCGTTTACCTGCTCGGGACGAGCAGGAACTAAGCTTGGGGATGCTTGATACGTCTCCAACGTATCCATAATTTCTGTCGTTCCATGCTTGTTTTATGACAATACTTACATGTATTTCTTGCACTTTATGATGATTTCATGCATTTTCCGGAACTAACCTATTAACAAGATGCCACGGTGCAGTTCTCGTTTTCTGCTGTTTTTGGTTCCGAAAGGCTGTTCGGGCAATATTCTCGAATTCGACGAAACGAAGACCAAACCTCCTATTTTTCCCGGAAGCGTCCGTAACACCGAAGAAGAGTCGGAGAGGGGCCAGAGGGCCACCACACCATAGGGCGGCGCGGCCTGGCCTGGGCCCGCGCCGGCCTGTGGTGTGGCGCCCCCAGGTGCCGCCCTGCGCCGCCTCTTCGCCTATAAAATCCCTTTCGACCTAAAAACACCGAACCTCTTGACGAAACTCCAAAAAGACTCCAGGGGCGCCGCCACCATCGTGAAACTCCAATTCGGGGGATAGAAGTCTCTGTCCCGGCACCCTGCCGGGACGGGGAAGTGCCCCCGGAAGCCATCTCCATCAACGCCATCGCCTCCATCATGCTCCGTGAGTAGTTCCCCCATGGACTACGGGTTCTAGCTGTAGCTAGTTGGTATTCTCTCCCCCATGTACTTCAATACAATGATCTCATGAGCTGCCTTACATGATTGAGATTCATCTGATGTAATCGGTGTTGTGTTTGTCGGGATCCGATGGATTGTTACGTTATGATTGTCTATCTACAAAGTTTATGAAGTTATTGTTGCTGCAATCTTGTTGTGTTTAATGCTTGTCACTAGGGCCCGAGTGGCATGATCTTAGATTTGAGCTCTATACTTATTGCTTAGATTGTATCTACAAGTTGTATGCACATGTCACCGTCCGGAACCAAAGGCCCCGAAGTGACGAAATCGGGACAACCGGAGGGGATGGCGGTGATGTGAGGATCACATGTTTTCACGGAGTGTTAATGCTTTGCTCCGGTGCTCTATTAAAAGGAGTACCTTAATATCCAGTAGATTCCCTTGAGGCCCGGCTGCCACCGGCTGGTAGGACAAAAGATGTTGTGCAAGTTTCTCATTGCGAGCACGTACGACTATTATTGGAAAACATGCCTACATGATTAATGATCTTGATATTCTGTCTTAATGCTATTTTAATCCTATCAATTGCCCGACTGTAATTTGTTCATCCAACACTTGTTATTGGAGAGTTGCCACTAGTGTAGATAGCTGGGAACCCCGGTCCATCTTTCATCATCATATACTCGTTCTACATGTCAACTGTTTTCTGGTGCCATTGCTCTCATATTACTATTACTGCTGCTGTGTTACTCGTTACTATTGCTCTCATACCACTGCTACTTTCACATCACCCCGTTGCTAGTGCTTTTCCAGGTGCAGCTGAATTGACAACTCAGTTGTTAAGGCTTATAAGTATTCTTTACCTCCCCTTGTGTCGAATCAATAAATTTGGGTTTTACTTCCCTCGAAGACTGTGGCGATCCCCTATACTTGTGGGTCATCAAAAACCCTAAATCGTAGTAGGTCGTTTTAGCTTTATTTTGATCAAGCAGGACCACCATATATTCGTACACCTCGTATGAATCATGGGTGGATCGGCTCCTTGAGCCAATTCACAGGACAACCTGAGAGCCGATCGAGGCTCGTATTTAATGTTTACGTGTATGCCATGCAGGAAACTAAGAGAGGCACATCCAACACCTTCCTGACCAGGTATAGGTCAGGTGGCACGCCCTTGCACCAGCATCGGACGTGCGTGCCGAGTCTTTGCGGGCCGTCGCTCGGAGGGACCGGGGCCAGCCGCAGTCCTGGGAGCCTCCCGGCTCTACTGTGTTGCCCGTCGCTGCTCGCCGGTGGGTTTCTAACCGCAACACTATGTTATAACATGAGAAGTAACTCAAATAAAAAATCATGATTAATAGTGCATTGAAAGCAACTGTTTGTTTGTGAGCATAGATAAAAAATAGCAAAGTGGTACTCAGCATGTCCTTTATGAAGTAGCAAAACATAAATGTTAGGACACCTTTAAAGTTCAGAGGGTGACTAGATACAAGTAATTTAAGAAAAAATCAATAGCATAATCATGAATCAATCAATAATAATTTGGCACTATGCACATTGCACTAAGAATGATAACTATGCTCTCTTAATTGGTGCATAAAGCAAGAAGATGAAGACTCAACATAAAAGTAAAAGAAAGACTCTTTGCAGAGGAAGTAAGATTAACAACTTTTATAAACCTTCCAAAAAGTATAGTACTCATTAGCTTTGAGCTCTTATTGCCCCTATCATAAGCATCTTGAATGGTTAAAGTTAATGTGATGGCAAATATAAGCTATATGCTTGACATATCACAAGTTGAAAATCTCAAACCCCTTGAATACGAGTACCTAAATCTCATGCTACTCAACTTAGGTCCGAAATAAGTTCTTGTCATTGTAAGTATACATGTATCATTGAGAACTGCCAACGGGGTACCTCTTGCCCCATGATATGGAAGTACTCTTGCATAAGAGCAATCCCATGCCAAAATGACAAGACAAGCGGACAATGAGCATCTCAGCAATCTGTTTATTTACTATGTGCATAGTTTTTTTTATTGAAGATGCTTCATAGAATTCACACTATGGTTCGCTGTAAATTTCCACCATGAATGATGCATGGCTTAGATTAGTGGCCCAAGCGTTTCTCTAACGCATATACAAACTCCATGGACTTACAAGTTTCCATTTTATTTCGCACCGCTAGGCATCCATAAACAAAACAACATGACATCAACTAAATATGAATAAGTGCAATGTGGAAAGCATTCCCCATGAAAGCATGGTTGTGCTAACTTCCAACTTGCAATTTGCAAACATATAAATTTCATAGGATAGTCACAATGATCAAAATTATTAAGTGCAAGAAAGTAAATGTGCCATCAAGTTCGTGAGAGCTTTACTAACTAATTTTCTCATGCCAAAATTTAATTTGGAAGATAAATAAAAACATGATGAATTTACTTGGAATAGCAATAACGCTAATAGGTAGATATGGTGGACACAATTGGCAAACTTTTGTTATTAGTGGTTGGATGCACGAGTAGAGTTCATACTCAGTTCATGCGAAGGCTAGCAAAAGACTGGGAGCGACCAACTAAGAGAGCAATAATGGCCATAATCATGCATAGCGACAAAACATTATCAATCAAAGCATAAAGTGATATTATAATTCAAAAACTAAATGATCCTAGAGGCTTTAGTTGACTGGTTATGGTCATAACATGATGTAAACATGTGCCAGGTCAACCCAATAAAGCATCAAAGGAGAATACCACAATATTATGCTTCGTATGATGGAAACAACACATGATTCTTTCAATGGTACATTATACACTCTCAGATATTTCAGACAAGTCCTGCTACAACAATAAATACTAAGGATATGCCAAGGATAACATCCAACATGACATGCCAAGGTCTATGCCACAGTCTAGACAAGCTTTCTTTTGCATCACTGTAAGCATGAAACATTTTACTCGTCTCCAACACCAATCAACTTATGTGAAATAGCTCTCAGAGATGAAAATCTGTTGTATTGTGATCCAAATTCATTTTAAAGGGATTCTAAAGGGAGGCTTACTTCTGACGAGCGGAGCGAGGCCCGTCGCCGGTAGGCTTGTGGATCGTTGCCACCTCCTACATACCTCTTGTAAGCCGCCGGCTAGGGTTTATCAGATTATAAGATATCTCACGGCGTTTGTAAACACTCCCCGATATAGTGAAGTTTTGCTGGCCGGCGCCTGTGGTTTTTACCTCTCTTTGTTGGAGAGGGTTTTCCATGTAAAGATCTTGTGTCCCCTGCGTGTGTTCCTTTATCGTTCTTCGTTATTTGATTATCGCTTTTATAGCAAGTGGTATCAGAGCCTACGTTTGTACCAAGGGTTTGCGACATGTCTTCTTTGAAGTTCGATCTACCGCAGCTGGATTACACCACGAGATTTTCTCTGTGGCAAGTGAAGATGAGGGCGATCCTTACCCAATCTTCTGATCTGGATGAAGCTCTTCATGGTTTTGGCAAGAAAGATGCCAATACCTGGACCGACGATGAAAAGAGGAAAGACCGTAAGGTTTTTTCTTTAATTCAGCTACATCTATCCAACAATATCTTGCAGGAAGTGCTAGCTGAGAAATTCGCAGTGGCGCTGTGGTTGAAACTGGAATCGATCTGCATGTCCAAAGATCTAACTAGTAAGATACACGTGAAGATGAAGTTGTTCTTGCACAAGCTGCAAGAAGGTGCGTCGGTGATGAATCACCTATCAATCTTTAGAGAGATCGTTTCTGATTTGCTGTCCATGGAGGTAAGTTATGAGGATGAGGATCTCGCTCTTATACTGTTAGTCTCATTGCTTAATTCTTTTGCGAATTTTCGAGACACCTTGTTATACAGCCTCTACCGCATGTTACTTCATAAATAGGTCACCTTGCAATCCGCTTGATAAGAAAACTCCTATTGAGGTATGGGCTAGTTCACCTGCTGATTATTCATAGTTGAGAGTTTTCGGTTGCACTGCTTATGCTCATGTTGATAAGCCTAGAGTTGTTAAGTGTGTGTTTCTTGGTTATGGTTCAGGAGTTAAGGCATACAGGTTATGGAATCCTGAAACTAAGACAGTTTTGCATAGCAGGAATGTTGTGTTTAATGAGGTTGTCATGTTTCATAAGAGTTCATCTACAAATGTTTCTGATGCTACTGATTTTCGTGATGTTTCTGATGATGAGCCATAGAGGATTAGCGTGCAGGTGGAGCACGTGGAGGAGAAAGAAAATGAAGTTGCTGAAAATGATAATATTGTTGTTCAACACTCACCACATGTTTTGCAGCAAACAAATAGTTCTATTGCTGCTGATAGACCGAGGTGTAACAAAGGTCCACGTCCTTGTTTAATTGAAGAATGTAATTTTGTTCATCATTCTTTGAGTTGTGCTGAACAGGTGGAGCATGATACTGAACCTGCTACATATGTTGAGGCTATTGCATCCGTTGACCGCGTGAAGTGGATTTCTTCTATGCAAGAGGAGATGCAATCGCTTGACAAGAATGGAACATGGGATGTTGTGCACTTGCCTAAACAAAAGAAGGTTGTCCGCTGTAAGTGGATATTTAAAAGAAAGGAAGGTTTATCTCCAAATGAGCTTCCGAGGTTTAAGGAAAGGTTAGTAGCAAAAGGTTTCTGCCAAATTCCAGGTATTGATTACAATGATGTTTTCTCTCCGGTTGTGAAACATAGTTCCATTCATGCATTCTTTGGTATTGTGGCTATGCATGATCTTGAGCTTGAGCAGCTAGATGTAAAGACTGCTTTTCTGCATGGTGAGCTTGAGGAGGAGATATGCATGGACCAGCCTGAAGGTTTTATTGTGCCTGGTAAGGAGGATCATGTTTGCAAGTTGAAGAGGTCCCTTTATGGTCTGAAACAGTCTCCAAGACAATGGTATAAATGTTTGATTCATTTATGCTTGCACATGAGTTTAAGAGATCTCAGTATGATAGTTGTGTTTATATCAAGTTTGTTAATGGATCGCCTATATACTTGTTGTTATATGTTGATGATATGTTGATTGCTGCCAAGAGGAAGAAAGAGATCACTACTTTGAAAGCACAATTAAGTAGTGAGTTTGAGATGAAGGATCTTGATGCTACTAAGAAAATACTAGGTATGGAAGTTACAAGAGACAGAAAATCTAATGTGTTATTTCTTAGTCAGCAAAACTAAATTCAGAAAGTTCTTCATCGTTTTAATATGCATGATGCAAAGTCTGTTAGTACACCAATTGCTCCTCACTTCAAATTGCCAGCATTGCAATGTCCTAGTACTGATAAAAATATTGAGTACATATCATGAGTTCCATATTCTAGTGATGTTGGTTCCTTGATGTATTCCATGGTTTGTTCTCACCCTGATTTATCATATGCTATGAGTTTAGTCAGTCGATACATGTCTAATCCTGGTAAAGAACATTAGAAAGTTGTTCAGTGGATTTTCGGGTACCTTCATGGCACATCCAAATCTTGCTTGAAGTTTGGCAAGACCGGTGAGGGACTCACATGCTATGTGGATTCAGATTATGCTGCCGATTTGGATAAGTGGAGGTCTCTCACAGGTTATGTGTTCACTGTTGGTGGATGTGCTGTGAGTTGGAGGGCAACGTTACAACCTGTTATTGTCTAGTCTACAACTGAAGCAGAATATATGGCTATTGCTGAAGCTTGCAAAGAGTCTGTTTGGTTGAAAGGTTTGTATGTTGAGCTTTGTGGAGATGATTCTTGCATTAACTTGCTTTCTGATAGTCAAAGTGCAATATACCTTACTGAAGATCAAATGTTCCATGATCGTACAAACAACATTGATATCAAGTACCATTATGTTCGTGACGTTGTTGCACAAGGTAAACTGAAGGCATGCAAGATAAGTACTCATGATAGTCCCGCTGATATGATGAGAAAGCCTGTTCATGTTACCAAGTTTGAGCTTTGCTCGAGCTTGGTTGGTATAACTGTTTAGCCCAAGTGGTTGTTAGCGTCAGCAAGTGTTTTCTTTGTTGTTCAGAAGATTGTTGAAGTTCATGCTACAAGATAGAATTTGTCTCAAGGTGGAGTTTGTTGTATTGTGATCCAAAATCATTTTAAAGGGATTATAAAGGGAGGCTAACTTCCGACGAGCGGAGCGAGGCCCATCGTCGGTAGGCTTGGGCCAAAGCATAGCGGATCGTTGCCACCGCTATATATACCTCTTGTAAGCCGGCAGCTAGGGTTTATCAGATTAAAAGATATCCCACGGAGTTTGTAAACACTCCCCGATGTAGTGAAATTTTGTTGGCTGACGCCCGTGGTTTTTACCTCTCCTTGTTGGAGAGGGTTTTCACGTTAAAATCTTGTGTCCCCTGCGTGTGTTCCTTTATCGTTCTTTCTTATTTGCTTGTCACTTTTATAACAAAATAAATATAGACCACAGAGCTAATCATACATAAATAAAGAATACTAACGAGCTCTGAACAAAATTAATCGAAAACCAAAAACTAAACAAGTACTAGAAAATAGAACACTCACATAACAATAATAGCGAAAACTAGAGCGTTCTATGCAACTAAAACGGAGTGTGTCATTCTCCAAAACAAATATGATGGGATCCAACCTTATTGTATAGCAAACAAAATAAAAGAAAACTAAAAATAAAAATAAAAATAAAGACGCTTGATGACGCGTAAAGCACACGTCCGTTGGGAACCCCAAGTGGAAGGTGTGATGCGTACAGCAGCAAGTTTCCCTCAGTAAGAAACCAAGGTTTATCGAACCAGTAGGAATCAAGAAGCACGTCGAAGGTTGATGGCGGCAGGATGTAGTGCGGCACAACACCAGGGATTCCGGCGCCAACGTGGAACCTGCACAACACAACCAAAGTACTTTGCCCCAACGAAACAGTGAGGTTGTCAATCTCACCGGCTTGCTGTAACAAAGGATTAGATGTATAGTGTGGATGATGATTGTTTGCGAGAAAACAGTAGAACAAGTATTGCAAGTAGATTGTATTCGATGTAAAAGAATGGATCGGGGTCCACAGTTCACTAGAGGTGTCTCTCCCATAAGATAAATAGCATGTTGGGTGAACAAATTACGGTTGGGCAATTGACAAATAGAGAGGGCATGACCATGCACATACATGATATGATGAGTATTGTGAGATTTAATTGGGCATTACGACAAAGTACATAGACCGCTATCCGAGCATGCATCTATGCCTAAAAAGTCCACCTTCAGGTTATCATCCGAACCCCTTCCAGTATTAAGTTGCAAACAACGAGACAATTGCATTAAGTATGGTGCGTAATGTAATCAATAACTACATCCTCGGACATAGCATCAATGTTTTATCCCTAGTGGCAACAACACATCCACAACCTTAGAACTTTCCGTCACCGTCCCAGATTTAATGGAGGCATGAACCCACTATCGAGCATAAATACTCCCTCTTGGAGTTAAGAGTAAAAACTTGGCCAGAGCCTCTACTAATAACGGAGAGCATGCAAGATCATAAACAACACATAGGTAATAGATTGATAATCAACATAACATAATATTCTCTATCCATCGGATCCCAACAAACACAACATATAGCATTACAGATAGATGATCTTGATCATGTTACGCAGCTCACAAGATCCGACAATGAAGCACATAAGGAGAAGACGACCATCTAGCTACCGCTATGGACCCATAGTCCAGGGGTGAACTACTCACTCATCACTCCGGAGGCAACCATGGCGGTGAAGAGTCCTCCGGGAGATGATTCCCTCTCCGGCAGGGTGCCGGAGGCGATCTCCTGAATCCCCCGAGATGGGATTGGCGGCGGCGGCGTCTCTGGAAGGTTTTCCGTATCGTGGCTCTCGGTACTGGGGGTTTCGCGATGAAGACTATATGTAGGCGGAAGGGCAGGTCAGGAGGCGTCACGAGGGGCCCACACACCAGGGCCGCGCGGCCAGGGCCCAGGCCGCGCCGCCCTGTTGTGTCGCCACCTCGTGGCCCCACTTCGTAAGTACTCCGGTCTTCTGGAAGCTTCGTACAAAAATAGGACCCTGGGCGTTGATTTCGTCCAATTCCGAGAATCTTTCCTTACTAGGATTTCTGAAACCAAAAACAGCAGAAAACAGCAACTGGCTCTTCGGCATCTCGTTAATAGGTTAGTGCCGGAAAATGCATAAATATGACATAAAGTATGCATAAAACATGTAGATATCATCAATAATGTGGCATGGAACATAAGAAATTATCGATACGTCGGAGACGTATCAGCATCCCCAAGCTTAGTTCTGCTCGTCCCGAGCAGGTAAACGATAACAAAGATAATTTCGGAGTGACATGCCATCATAACCTTGATCATACTATTGTAAGCATATGTAATGAATGCAGCGATCAAAACAATGGTAATGACATGAGTAAACAAATGAATCATAAAGCAAAGACTTTTCATGAATAGTACTCTCAAGACAAGCATCAATAAGTCTTGCATAAGAGTTAACTCATAAAGCAATAAATCAAAGTAAAGGTATTGAAGCAACACAAAGGAAGATTAAGTTTCAGCGGTTGCTTTCAACTTATAACATGTATATCTCATGGATATTGTCAATGTAAAGTAATATAGCAAGTGCAATATGCAAGTATGTAGGAATCAATGCACAGTTCACACAAGTGTTTGCTTCTTGAGGTGGAGAGAGATAGGTGAACTGACTCAACATAAAAGTAAAAGAAAGGCCCTTCGCAGAGGGAAGCATTGATTGCTATATTTGTGCTAGAGCTTTGATTTTGAAAACAAGAAACAATTTTGTCAACGGTAGTAATAAAGCATATGTGTTATGTAAATTATATCTTACAAGTTGCAAGCCTCATGCATAGTATACTAATAGTGCCCGCACCTTGTCCTAATTAGCTTGGATTACCGGGATTGTCATCGCAATACACACGTTTTAACCAAGTGTCACAAAGGGGTACCTCTATGCCGCCTGTACAAAGGTCTAAGGAGAAAGCTCGCATTGGATTTCTCGCTTTTGATTATTCTCAACTTAGACATCCATACCGGGACAACATAGACAACAGATAATGGACTCCTCTTTAATGCATAAGCATGTAGCAACAATTAATGTTCTCATATGAGATTGAGGATATATGTCCAAAACTGAAACTTCCACCATGATTCATGGCTTTAGTTAGCGGCCCAATGTTCTTCTCTAACATTATGCATGCTCTAACCATTAAATGAGTGGTAAATCTCCCTTACTTCAGACAAGACGGACATGCATAGCAACTCACATGATATTCAACAAAGAGTAGTTGATGGCGTCCCCAGGAACATGGTTATCGCACAACAAGCAACTTAATAAGAGATAAAGTGCATAAGTACATATTCAATACCACAATAGTTTTTAAGCTATTTGTCCCATGAGCTATATATTGCAAAGGTAAAAAATGGAAATTTTAAAGGTAGCACTCAAGCAATTTACTTTGTAATGGCGGAGAAATACCATGTAGTAGGTAGGTATGGTGGACACAAATGGCATAGTGGTTGGCTCAAGGATTTTGGATGCATGAGAAGTATTCCCTCTCGATACAAGGTTTAGGCTAGCAAGGTTATTTGAAACAAACACAAGGATGAACCGGTGCAGCAAAACTCACATAAAAGACATATTGTAAACATTATAAGACTCTACACCTTCTTCCTTGTTGTTCAAACTCAATACTAGAAATTATCTAGACTTTAGAGAGACCAATTATGCAAACCAAATTTTAGCAAGCTCTGTGTATTTCTTCATTAATAGGTGCAAAGTATATGATGCAAGAGCTTAAACATGAGCACAACAATTGCCAAGTATCAAATTATTCAAGACATTTTAAAATTACTACATGTAGCATTTCCCGATTCCAACCATATAACAATTTAACGAAGAAGATTCAACCTTCGCCATGAATACTATGAGTAAATCCTAAGGACATATTTGTCCATATGCAACAGCGGAGCGTGTCTTTCTCCCACACAATGAATGCTAGGATCCATTTTATTCAAACAAAAACAAAAACAAAAACAAACCGACGCTCCAAGCAAAGCACATAAGATGTGATGGAATAAAAATATAGTTTCAGGGGAGGAACCTGGATAATGTTGTCGATGAAGAAGGGGATGCCTTGGGCATCCCCAAGCTTAGACGCTTGAGTCTTCTTAAAATATGCAGGGGTGAACCACCGGGGCATCTCCAAGCTTAGAGCTTTCACTCTCCTTGATCATATTGTATCATCTCCCTCTCTTGATCCTTGAAAACTTCCTCCACACCAAACTCAAAACAACTCATTAGAGGGTTAGTGCACAATTAAAATTTACATGTTCAGAGGAGACATAATCATTCTTAACACTTCTGGACATTGCACAAAGCTACTGAAAGTCAATGGAATAGAAAAATCCATCAAGCATAGCAAAACAGGCAATGCGAAATAAAAGGCAGAATCTGTCAAAACAGAACAGATCGTAAAGACGAATTTTATTGAGGCACCAGACTTGCTCAGATGAAAATGCTCAAATTGAATGAAAGTTGCGTACATATCTGAGGATCACTCACGTAAATTGGCATAATTTTCTGAGTTACCTACAGAGAATTAGGCCCAGATTCGTGACAAGCAAAGAAATCTGTTTCTCGCGAGTAATCCAAATCTGGTATGAACCTTACTATCAAAGACTTTACTTGGCACAACAATGCACAAAACTAAGATAAGGAGACGTTGCTACAGTAGTAACAACTTCCAAGACTCAAATATAAAATAAAAGTACTGTAGTAAAAACATGGGTTGTCTCCCATAAGCTCTTTTTTTAACGCCTTTCAGCTAGGCGCAGAAAGTGTATATCAAGTGTTATCAAGAGACGAAGTATCAATATCATAATTTGTTCTAATAATAGAATCAAAAGGTAACTTCATTCTCTTTCTAGGGAAGTGCTCCATACCTTTCTTGAGAGGAAATTGATATTTAATATTACCTTCCTTCATATCAATGATAGCTCCAACAGTTCGAAGAAAAGGTCTTCCCAATATAATGGGACAAGATGCATTGCATTCAATATCCAAGACAACAAAATCAACGGGGACAAGGTTATTGTTAACGGTAATGCGAACATTATCAATCCTCGCCAAAGGTTTCTTTATAGCATTATCAACAAAATTAACATCCAAATAACAATTCTTCAATGGTGGCAAGTCAAGCATATCATAAATTTTCTTAGGCATAACAGAAATACTTGCACCAAGATCACATAAAGCATTACAATCAAAATCATTGACCCTCATCTTAATAATGGGCTCCCAACCATCTTCTAACTTTCTAGGAATAGAAGTTTCAAGTTTTAGTTTCTCTTCTCTAGCTTTTATGAGAGCATTTGTAATATGTTTTGTAAAGGCCAAATTTATAGCACTAGCATTGGGACTTTTAGCAAGCTTTTGTAAGAACTTTATAACTTCAGAGATGTGACAATCATCAAAGTCTAAACCATTATGATCTACAGCAATGGGATCATTATCCCCGATATTTTGAAAAATTTCAGCAGTTTTATCAATTTCAGCAGTTTTAGCAGTTTCGAGCAATTTTGCACGCTTTGCACTAGGAGTAGTAACATTGCCAACACCAATTATTTTACCATTGATAGTAGTAGGTGTAGAAACATGTGAATCATTAACATTACTAGTGGTGGTAATAGTCCAAACTTTAGCTACATTATTCTCTTTAGCAAGTTTTTCATTTTCTTCTCTTTCCCGCCTAGCATGCAATTCGGCCATCAATCTAATATTCTCATTAATTCTAAATTGGATGGCATTTGCTGTAGTAACAATTTTATTATTATGGTTTTCATTCGGCATAACTTTCGATTTCAAAAGATCAACATCAGCAACAAGACTATCGACTTTAGAAGCAAGTATATCAATTTTCCCAAGCTTTTCTTCAACAGATTTGTTAAAAGCAGTTTGTGTACTAATAAATTCTTTAAGCATAGCTTCAAGTCCAGGGGTGTGTTCCTATTATTGTTTTAAGAATTCCCATAAGAATTACCATAACCGTTACCATTATTATAAGGATATGGCCTATAGTTATTACTAGAATTGTTCCGATAAGCATTGTTGTTGAAATTATTATTTTTAATGAAGTTTACATCTACATGTTCGTTTTGAGCAACCAATGAAGCTAACGGAACATTATTAGGATCAACATTAGTCCTATCATTCACAAGCATAGACATAATAGCATCAATCTTATCACTCAAGGAAGAGGTTTCTTCAACAGAATTTACCTTCTTACCTTGTGGAGCTCTTTCCGTGTGCCATTCAGAGTAATTTATCATCATATTATCAAGAAGCTTTGTTGCTTCACCAAGAGTGATGGACATAAAGGTACCTCCAGCAGCTGAATCCAATAGGTTCCGCGAAGAAAAGTTCAGTCCTGCATAAAAGGTTTGGATGATCATCCAAGTAGTCAGTCCATGGGTTGGGCAATTTTTAACCAAAGATTTCATTCTTTCCCAAGCTTGTGTAACATGCTCATTATCCAATTGTTTAAAATTCATTATGCTACTCCTCAAAGATATAATTTTAGCAGGGGGATAATATCTACCAATAAAAGCATCCTTGCATTTAGTCCATGAATCAATACTATTCTTAGGCGAGAGATAGCAACCAATCTTTAGCTCTTCTTCTTAATGAGAAAGGAAACAATTTTAATTTTATAATGTAACCATCTACATCTTTATACTTTTGCATTTCACACAATTCAACAAAATTATTGAGATGGGCAGCAGCATCATCGTAACTAACACTGGAAAATTGCTCTCGCATAACAAGATTCAGTAGAAACAGGTTTAATTTCAAAGAATTCTGCCGTAGTAGCAGGTGGAGCAATAGGTGTGCATAAGAAATCATTATTATTTGTGGTTGTGAAGTCACACAACTTAGTATTTTCAGGAGTACCCATTTTAGCAGTAGTAAATAAAGCAAACTATATAAAATAAATGCAAGTAACTAATTTTTTTGTGTTTTTGATATAGAGTGCAAGACAGTAAGTAAAGCTAGCAACTAATTTTTTTTGTGTTTTGATATAATGCAGCAAACAAGAAAGTAAATAAAATAAAGCAAGACAAAAACAAAGTAAAGAGATTGGATTGTGGAGACTCCCCTTGCAGCGTGTCTTGATCTCCCCGGCAACGGCGTCAGAAATTTAGCTTGATGACGCGTAAAGCACACGCCCGTTGGGAACCCCAAGTGGAAGGTGTGATGCGTACAGCAGCAAGTTTCCCTCGCAAGAAACCAAGGTTTATCGAACCAGTAGGAGTCAAGAAGCACGTCGAAGGTTGATGGCGGCGGGATGTAGTGCGGCGCAACACCGGGGATTCCGGCGCCAACGTGGAACCTGCACAACACAACCAAAGTACTTTGCCCCAACGAAACAGTGAGGTTGTCAATCTCACCGGCTTGCTGTAACAAAGGATTAGATGTATAGTGTGGATGATGATTGTTTGCAGAAAACGAGTAGAACAAGTATTGCGATGAGATTGTATTCGATGTAAAAGAATGGACCGGGGTCCACGAGTTCACTAGAGGTGTCTTTCCCATAAGATAAATAGCATGTTGGGTGAACAAATTACGGTTGGGAAATTGACAAATAGAGAGGGCATGACCATGCACATACATGATATGATGAGTATTGTGAGATTTAATTGGGCATTACGACAAAGTACATAGACCGCTATCCAAGCATGCATCTATGCCTAAAAGTCCACCTTCGAGGTTATCATCCGATCCCCTTCCAGTATTAAGTTGCAAACAACAGACAATTGCATTAAGTATGGTGTGTAATGTAATCAATAACTACATCCTCGGACATAGCATCAATGTTTTATCCCTAGTGGCAACAGCACATCCACAACCTTAGAACTTTCAGTCACTGTCCCAGATTTAATGGAGGCATGAACCCACTATCGAGCATAAATACTCCCTCTTGGAGTTAAGAGTAAAAACTTGGCCAGAGCCTCTACTAATAACGGAGAGCATGCAAGGTAATAAACAACACATAGGTAATAGATTGATAGTCAACATAACATAATATTCTCTATCCATCGGATCCCAACAAACACAACATATAGCATTACAGATAGATGATCTTGATCATGTTAGGCAGCTCACAAGATCCGACAATGAAGCACATAAGGAGAAGACGACCATCTAGCTACTGCTACGGACCCATAGTCCAGGGGTGAACTACTCACTCATCACTCCGGAGGCGACCATGGCGGTGAAGAGTCCTCCGGGAGATGATTCCCCTCTCCGGCAGGGTACCGGAGGCGATCTCCTGAATCCCCCGAGATGGGATTGGCGGCGGCGGCGTCTCTGGAAGGTTTTCCGTATCGTGGCTCTCGGTACTGGGGGTTTCGCGACGAAGACTATATGTAGGCGGAAGGGCAGGTCAGGAGGCGTCACGAGGGGCCCACACACCAGGGCCGCGCGGCCAGGGCCCAGGCTGCGCCGCCCTGTTGTGTCGCCACCTCGTGGCCCCACTTTGTAAGTACTCCGGTCTTCTGGAAGCTTCGTGCAAAAATAGGACCCTGGGCGTTGATTTCGTCCAATTCCGAGAATATTTCCTTACTAGGATTTCTGAAACCAAAAACAGCAGAAAACAGCAACTGGCTCTTCGGCATCTCGTTAATAGGTTAGTACCGGAAAATGCATAAATATGACATAAAGTATGCATAAAACATGTAGATATCATCAATAATGTGGCATGGAACATAAGAAATTATCGATACGTCGGAGACGTATCAATGCTCCAAAAATAAGACATAGCATATGAAGCAATAAAAATATAGCGCACAGAAAGATGACATGTTGCTTTGTTGATGAAGAAGGAGGTGCATTGGGCTTCCCCAAGCTTTAACGCTTGTACCTCTTGGATATTTATTGGGGTGCAGATGCATCCCCAAGATTGAGCTTTTGTCCATTCTTCATCTCATTACATCATTCTTCTCTCTACACTAGAAAACTTCCTTCATACAAAACTTCACACAATTCTTTGTTAGCGGCACTAGTACAATTAAAATAACAAATCCATTTGGATTTATTTCTATTATATATCAAACATTTAATAAAGCATTAACTACTGTAGAAAACTCTTCAAAAATCTATTTGATCAAAAGAACTTAAAGAGAAAAAGATTAAGAGGCAAATACAAATGGTGGCAGAAATCTGTCAAAACAGAACATCAGGTAAATATTGATTTTGTTGAAAATCTTCTGTTTCTCAGATCGAAAAGTGTTCAACTAATTAAAGTTAGATAATAACCCGGGGCATATTCTCAAAAATTGGCAGCTCAAAATTCCAATCTGGCTGTGAATACGAATTTTTATGGTGACAGCACAGAATCTGTTTCTAGACAACAACTTCCCCAAATCTTACTTTCTTCCTATAAGAGGCTATTCTTGGCAAAAAAAACGAAATAAAATTGATAAGAAGAGTTTATTACAGAGACAATAACTTCCAAGACTCAACAAAAGAAAAATTACAGAAAATAAATATGGGTTGTCTCCCATAAGTGCTTTTCTTTAACGCCTTTCAGCTAGGCGCAGAAAAAGAGCTAGCATCAAGTATTATGAAGTGAATAAGCATCAAGATCGATGCAAGAAGTCTTTTAAACAAGAAATTGTATTTTATCTATATAAGTTTTAGAAAACCCCCTCTCAACACTTTTAGGTTCACTACTTTCATCAAATGGTGTTCAGGAACAATCCAATCAAAATTCTTTTTCAAAGCTTCATGCATTCCTACAAGTTTGAATGGTATTGGTATGTTGATTTCCTCCTTATTTTCATATTTGGTTTTGTCTATCTTTTCAATTGCACCAACAACATCTACACATGAGCCTAGCATCTTAAACCGATCATAGACTTTCCTAGCTTCTATAACAACATCTATAAATTCTTTAAGCAAAGTTTCTAGTATAAAATCTCTATTTTCATCATTCTCAACTTCATGAAGTTTAAGAAACATTTGCTGCATTATGGGGTTAAGGTTAACAAATCCAGCCTCCAGCATTTAAACTAAATAAGCTACATCAGTTTCATAATTAGGAGCAAGTTCTACAAGGGACTTATCCTCAATATCCTTATGCTTACTAACATGATTATAGAAATCTTTAATGTTATCTCTCCCAATTATAGAACCACTACCTACTGATAGGTCTTTCAGATCGTGCTTAGGGACAAACATAATGAACTAAAAACAAAAAAACAACTATAAAAGCAACTACGTTTTGTGTTTTTGATATAATTAAGCAAACAAGATAAAATAAAGTAAACAAAACAAAACAATAACAAAGTAAAGAGATTGGAGATGAGAGACTTCCCTTGCAGAAATCCTCTTTCTCCCCAGGAATGGCGCCAGAAAATTTTGATGGTGCTTGCCGAAGTGTCTTAATTATCCCCGGCAACAGCGCCAGAAAAATCATGATGGTGCTTGACATTGTGTCTTAATTATTCTCGGCAATGGTGCCAGGAAATCTTGATGGCAGTTATCGTGGAAGTCATGAATCGCGTTGGGGAAGCCCAAGAGAAAGGTGTGATGAGCACATCAATAAGTTTTCCCTTAGTAAGAAACCAAGGTTTAATCGACCAGTAGGAGAAAGGCGTGACTTCTGAAGGTGTTGCTGGCTGACTAGTGGCAGGGCGCACTACCAACGTCAGCAACAACATGGAACCTGCACACAACACGACCAAAATAGTTTTCCCCAACTTACAGTGAGGTTATCAATCTCACCGGTTTCGCTGAACACAAAGGATTAAATGTATCAGGTGGAATGAGATGTTTGCAGTAATTAAAGAGAACAGAGCTTGCAGTAAGTAAACATAGCAGGATGATTGTATCAGTGTAAAAGAAAGGATCGGGATCCACAGTTCACTAGAGGTGTCTCTCCATAAAGATAAATAACATGTTCGGTGAACAAATTACAGCTGGGTAATTGATAGAATATCGACCATACATGACAAGATGATTACTATGAGATTTGTTTAGGCATTACAACATAATATATAGACCGTAATCCAACTGCGTCCATGACTAATAATCCAACTTTCGGTTACTGTCCGAACCCCTAGATACGTCTCCAACGTACCTATAATTTCTGATGTTCCATGCTTGTTTTATGACAATACTTACATGTTTTGCTTGCACTTTATAATGTTTTTATGCATTTTCCGGAACTAACCTATTAACAAGATGCCACAGTGCCAGTTCCTGTTTTCTGCTGTTTTTGGTTCCAGAAAGGCTGTTCGGGATATATTCTCGGAATTCGACGAAATCAACGCCCAAGTTCCTATTTTTCCCGGAAGCATCCAGAACACCGAAGGAGAGTCGGAGGAGAGCCAGGGGGCCACCACACAGGTGGGCCGCGCGGGCCACACCCTGGCCGCGCCGGCCTGGTGTGGGGCCACCCTATCGCCCCTCCTGCGCCGCCTCTTCGCCTATTTAAGCCCTTTCGACCTAAAAACGCAGTACCAATTGACGAAACTCCAGAAAGACTCCAGAGGCGCCGCCACCATCGCGAAACTCCGTTTCGGGGGACAGAAGTCTCTGTTCCGGCACCTTGCCGGGACGGGGAAGTGCCCCCGGAAGCCATCTCCATCAACGCCATCGCCTCCATCATGCTCCGTGAGTAGTTCCCCCATGGACTACGGGTTCTAGCGATAGCTAGTTGGTACTCTCTATCCCATGTACTTCAATACAATGATCTCATGAGCTGCCTTACATGATTGAGATCCATCTGATGTAATCGGTGTTGTGTTTGTTGGGATCCGATGGATGATACATTATGATTAGTCTATCTATAAAGTTTGTGAAGTTATTGTTGCTGCAATCTTCTTATGCTTAATTCTTGTCACTAGAGCCTGATGGCGTGTAACTCACACGTTCGTTGGGAACCCCAAGAGGAAGGTATGATGCGCACAGCAGCAAGTTTTCCCTCAGAAAGAAACCAAGGTTTATCGAACCAGGAGGAGCCAAGAAGCACGTTGAAGGTTGATGGCGGCGGGATGTAGTGCGGCGCAACACCGGAGATCCCGGCGCCAACGTGGAACCTGCACAACACAACCAAAGTACTTTGCCCCAACGAAACAGTGAGGTTGTCAATCTCACCGGCTTGTCTGTAACAAAGGATTAACCGTATTGTGTGGAAGATGATTGTTTGCAAGAAAACAGTAAAAACAAGTATTGCAGACAGATTTGTATTTCAAGTATAAAAGAATGGACCGGGGTCCACAGTTCACTAGAGGTGTCTCTCCCATAAGATAAAAGCATGTTGGGTGAACAAATTACAGTCGGGCAATTGACAAATAGAGAGGGCATAACAATGCACATACATGTCATGACAAGTACAGTGAGATTTAATTGGGCATTACGACAAAGTACATAGACCGCCATCCAACTGCATCTATGCCTAAAAAGTCCACCTTCAGGTTATCATCCGAACCCCTTCCAGTATTAATTAGTTGCAAAGCAACAGACAATTGCATTAAGTATGGTGCGTAATGTAATCAACAACTACATCCTTAGACATAGCATCAATGTTTTATCCCTAGTGGCAACAGCACAGCACAACCTTAGAACTTTCTCATCATCGTCCCGGTATCAATGCGGGCATGAACCCACTATCGAGCATAAATACTCCCTCTTGGAGTTAAGAGCAAAAACATGGCCGAGCCTCTACTAATAACGGAGAGCATGCAAGATCATAAACAACACATAGGTAATAACTTGATAATTAACATAACATGGTATTCTCTATCCATCGGATCCCGACAAACACAACATATAGCATTACGGATAGATGATCTTGATCATGTTAGGCAGCTCACAAGATCCAACAATGAAGCACAATGAGGAGAAGACAACCATCTAGCTACTGCTATGGACCCATAGTCCAGGGGTGAACTACTCACTCATCACTCCGGAGGCGACCATGGCGGTGAAGAGTCCTCCGGGAGATGAATCCCCTCTCCGGCAGGGTGCCGGAGGAGATCTCCAGAATCCCCCGATATGGGATTGGCGGCGGCGGCGTCTCAGTAAGGTTTTCCGTATCGTGGTTTTTTCGTATCAGGGGTTTCGCGACGGAGGCTATAAGTAGGCGGAAGGGCAGAGTCGGAGGGCTGACGAGGGGCCCACACCATAGGGCGGCGCGGGCCCCCCTCTGGCCGCGCGGCCCTATGGTGGCGGCGCCTCATCGCCCCACTTCGTATCCCTTTCGGTCTTCTGGAAGCTTCGTGGCAAAATAGGACCCTGGGCGTTGATTTCGTCCAATTCCGAGAATATTTCGTTACTAGGATTTCTGAAACCAAAAACAGCAGAAAACGAGCAATCGGCTCTTCGGCATCTTGTTAATAGGTTAGTTCCAGAAAATGCACGAATATGACATAAAGTGTGCATAAAACATGTAGGTATCATCAATAATATGGCATGGAACATAAGAAATTATCGATACGTCGGAGACGTATCAGAGCCCAAGTGGCATGATCTTAGATTTAAGCTCTATAATTATTGCTTAGATTGTATCTACAAGTTGTATGCACATGTCGCTGTCCGGAACCGAAGGCCCCGAAGTGACAGAAATCGGGACAACCGGAGGGGATGGCGGTGATGTGAGGATCACATGTTTTCACCAAGTGTTAATGCTTTGCTCCGGTACTCTATTAAAAGGAGTACCTTAATATCCGGTAGATTCCCTTGAGGCCTGGCTGCCACCGGCTGGTAGGACAAAAGATGTTGTGCAAGTTTCTCATTGCGAGCACGTACGACTATATATGGAAAACATGCCTACATGATTAATAAGCTGGATGTTCTAACTTAATGCTTTGAATCCTATCAATTGCCCAACTGTAATTTGTTCACCCAACACTTGTCACTTGTTATTGGAGAGTTACCACTAGTGTAGATAGCTGGGAACCCCGGTCCATCTTTCATCATCATATACTCGTTCTACATGTCATTGGAAGTAGTATCAACTATCTTCTGGTGCCATTGCTCCTGTGTTACTATTACTGCTGCTGTGTTACTGTTACTACTGCTCTCATATCACTGCTACTTTCACATCACCCTTGTTACTAGTGCTTTTCCAGGTGCAGCTGAATTGACAACTCAGTTGTTAAGGCTTATAAGTATTCTTTACCTCCCCTTGTGTCGAATCAATAAATTTGGGTTTTACTACCCACGAAGACTGCTGCGATCCCCTATACTTGTGGGTTATCAAGACTGTTTTCTGGCGCCGTTGCTTGGAAAGGCATAGCTCTACTCATAAGTTCACTCGGGGAGTACACTCTACCTCTCTCTCTATTTTATTTTATTTTGTTTTGCTTAGTTTACTTTTGTTTAGTTTATTTGTGCTTAGTTTATTTCTGTCTAGTATTATTTTGCTTAGTTTACTTTTGCCTAGTCTATTTTTATTTCGTTTTATTTTCCTCATATACCCGAAAATCCATAAAAATTAGAAAAATCAAAAAATTAAAAACTGTTATTATGGGAGAACCTACAACCTACTTGGAGCTTATAGAATATTATAATAATTATAGAGAATCAAGAGAGGGAAAAGTGATGAGTGATGTGATAGAAAAATTGAATACAATTGCTAAAATCTTGCTTAAACGCCATGATATAAAGCTGTTGCTCTCAACGGGACACTAAACATCTTAAATTTCAATGTGGCTTTAGTGAGGAATTTTTAATTAAGAACTATAATCGGAATAGCTATATTCATTTTGGGTTTGAAGAGGTAGAACAATTTGTCATATTTATGGGAGCCTCGAGATAGAATCCTTCATGGTTAAAAATTATGAAACTTGTGTTGTTTGTAAGGACCTTAAAGATTATGTCTCTTCTATCCTTAATTTTTGCAATGAAAGTTACACTCGATAATCCTTATATCATTGATTATAAAGAGAGACTCAGTAATGCACAAGAATGCACTCACAATTTGCAGGGACCTGTGGAAGAAGAAATTGATGAACCTGAAAGCTCATTGGATGAAAAAGAGGAGGAAATTGATGAAACTGAAAGCTCATTGGATGAAAAAGAAGAGGAGAGTGATGAACAAAAGGAGGAAGAATGGATTAGCTACCCATGCCAACCTTCTAATGAGAGTAACTCTTTATCTCTTACACTATTTGATTGTCCTCCATGCTTACCGAAAGAGGTTGAAAGTTATGTTCCTGTGGATTCTCTTGAAATATTCCCTATGAGTAAAACTTGTGAGAATAATTATGCTACTGTTATTTATGATAATCCATGCTACTTTGATAAATCTTATGATAATGCTTTGTTTGTGCTCGATGTCGAAATGCATGGTACTAAAGAATTTTGCGTAGCAAATGTTTATGATAAAGCTCTTGATGATGGTCCTATGTTACTTGATAATATTAATTGTACTACTAATGAAAATGGGATTGGAGAGGTCTTGACATTATCTATGAGTCCCATATCTCTTGAGATTGATCAACCATCTTGTTATATTATTGATAAAAGTGTGTTTGAAAGTTTTAATCGCACTATTTTTGAGCTTGATAAAAATTATGTGTTTATGGATCATGAAAAGCATGCTATATGTGATAGTTATATTATTGAGTTTGTTCATGAAGCTACTGAAAATTATTATGAGAGAGGAAAATATAGTTGTAGAAATTTTCATGGTGCTAAAACACCTCTCTATATGCTTAAAATTTTGAAGTTACTCTTGTTTTATCTTCTTATGCTTATCACTTTGTTCTTCATGAATTTATTTGTGTACAAGATTCCTATGCATAGGAAGTGGGTTAGACTTAAATGTGTTTTGAATTTGCTTTTTTATGCTCTCTTTTGCTTCAACTCTTATTTCTTGCGAGTGCATCATTAAAATTGCTGAGCCCATCTTAATGGCTATAAAGAAAGCACTTCTTGGGAGATAACCCATGTGTTTATTTTGCTACTGTTTTTTTGTGTCTTGGAAGTTGTTACTACTGTAGCAACCTCTCCTTATCTTTATTTTATTGCAATGTTGTGCCAAGTGAAGCCTCTAATCGAAGGTTGATACTAGATTTGGATTTCTGCGCAGAAACAGATTTCTATCTGTCACGAATCTGGGCTGTTTTCTCTGTAGGTAACTCAGAAAATTATGCCAATTTACGTGCGTGTTCCTCAGATATGTACGCAACTTTCGTTAGTTTTGAGTTTTCTGATTTGAGCAACGGAAGTACCTCTTTTAAATTCGTCTTTACTGACTGTTCTGTTTTGGCAGATTCTGTCTCTGTTTTTTGCATTGTCTCTTGCGGACTTTAAGCAAGGCTTTCTACATGTGGAGAGCTGTAGCTAATGTTTTATTGAGTTCTTGCAATGTGTCACTACAGGACCAAGGTGGATTCAAGTTTTTTGAGTACTAACCCCTCTAATGAAATTTATGAGAAGTTTGGTGTGAAGGAAGTTTTCAAGGGTCAAGAGAGGAGGATGATATATGATCAAGAAGAGTGAAAAGTCTAAGCTTGGGGATGCCCCCGTGGTTCATCCTGCATATTTCAAGAAGACTCAAGCGTCTAAGCTTGGTGATGCCCAAGGCATCCCCTTCTTCATCAACTTATCAGGTTTCTTCTATTGAAACTATATTTTTATTCGGTCACATCATATGTGCTTTACTTGGAGCGTCTATGTGCTTTTATTTTTGTTTTTGTTTGAATAAGATCGGATCCTAGCAATCCTTGTTTGGTAGAGAGACATGCTCCGCTTTTTCATATGAACACTTGTTCTTCGTTTTACTTTTAATGTTCAGTGATAAAAGTTGGAAGCTACATCACTTATGGTTATTTGGTTGGAAACAGAAAATGTCTCATATTGTCTTGAATAATTTGACACTTGGCAATTGTTTTGAGCTCTCAAGTAGATCATGATTAAGTTTTTTTTCATGTAGTTTAAACCTATTAGTGGAGAACTACTGTAGAGCTTGTTGAAATTGGTTTGCATGATTGGACTCTCTTAAGGTCTAGATATTTTCTGGTAAAAGTGTTTGAGCAACAAGGAAGACAGTGTAGAGTATTATAATGCTTGCAATATGTTCTTATGTATGTTTTGCTGTACCGGTTCATACTTGTGTTTGCTTCAAATAACCTTGCTAGCCCAAAGCCTTGTACTGAGAGGGAATGCTTCTCGTGCATCCAAAACCTTGAGCCAACCACTATGCCATTTGTGTCCACCATACCTACCTACTACATGGTATTTCCTGCCATTCCAAGTAAATACTTCATGTGCTACCTTTAAACAATTCAAAACTTTACTATCTCTTATTTGTGTCAATGTTTTATAGCTCATGAGGAAGTATGTGGTGTTTTATCTTTCAATCTTGTTGGGCAGCTTTCACCAATGGACTAGTGGCTTCATCCGCTTATCCAATAATTTTGCAAAAAGAGCTGGCGCGGGGTTCCCAGCCCCAATTAATTAACTTTCATTAATAATTCTCTTCACATGTTTTGCTCGGATTCATCAGTAAGCAACTTAATTTTGCAAATAGACACTCCTTCATGGTATGTGAATGTTGGAAGGCACCCGAGGATTCGGTTAGCCATGGCTTGTGTAAGCAAAAGGTTGGGAGGAGTGTCATCCATAAATAAAACTAAAATACATGTGTAAACAAAAGAGAATAGGGATGCTCTACCTTGCTGGTAGAGATAACGTCCTTCATGGGAGCCGCTCTTTGAAAGTCTGTTTGGCAAGGGGGTTAGAGTGCCCACTACCATTCGTTGACAACAACAAACACCTCTCAAAACTTTACTTTTATGCTCTCCATATGATTTCAAAACTTAAAAAGCTCTAGCACATGATTTAATCCCTGCTTCCCTCTGCGAAGGGACTTTTGTTTTACTTTATGTTGAGTCAGTTTACCTACTTCCTTCCATCTTAGAAGCAAACACTTGTGTCAACTGTGCATTGATTCTTACATACTTGCTTATTTGCATTCATCATATTACTTTATGTTGACAATTATCCATGAGATATGCATGTTGAAAGTTGAAAGCAAGCTGCTGAAACTTAAATCTTCCTTTGTGTTGCTTCGATGCCTTTACTTTGAATCTATTGCTTTATGAGTTAACTCTTGTGCAAGGCTTTTGATGCTTGTCTTGAAAGTACTCTTCATGAAAAGTTTTGCTATATGTTATCTATTTGTTAGCAACTATAGATTATTGCCTTGAGCCACTTCATTCATCTCATGTGCTTTGTAATAGTATGATCAAGGTTATGTAAGTAGCATGTCACTACAGAAATTATTCTTTTTATCGTTTACCTACTCGAGGACGAGCAGGAACTAAGCTTGGGGATGCTGATACGTCTCCAACGTACCTATAATTTCGATGTTCCATGCTTGTTTTATGACAATACTTACATGTTTTGCTTGCACTTTATAATGTTTTTATGCATTTTCCGGAACTAACCTATTAACAAGATGCCACGAGTGCCGGTTCTCGTTTTCTGCTGTTTTTGGTTCCGGAAAGGTTGTTCGGGCAATATTCTCGGAATTCGACGAAATCAACGCCCAAGATCCTATTTTTCCGGAAGCATCCAGAACACCGAAGGAGAGTCGGAGGAGAGCCGGGGGGCCACCACACGGGTGGGCCGCGCGGGCCACACCACGGCCGCGCCGGCCTGGTGTGGGGCCACCCTGTCGCCCCTCCTGCGCCGCCTCTTCGCCTATTTAAGCCCTTTCGACCTAAAAACGCAGTACCAATTGACGAAACTCTAGAAAGACTCCAGGGGCGCCGCCACCATCGCGAAGCTCTGTTTCGGGGGACACAAGTCTCTGTTCCGGCACCCTGCCGGGACGGGGAAGTGCCCCCGGAAGCCATCTCCATCAACGCCATCGCCTCCATCATGCTCCGTGAGTAGTTCCCCCATGGACTACGGGTTCTAGCGAGTAGCTAGTTGGTACTCTCTATCCCATGTACTTCAATACAATGATCTCATGAGCTGCCTTACATGATTGAGATCCATCCGATGTAATCGGTGTTGTGTTTGTTGGGATCCGATGGATGATACATTATGATTAGTCTATCTATAAAGTTTGTGAAGTTATTGTTGCTGCAATCTTGATATGCTTAATGCTTGTCACTAGGGCCCGAGTGGCATGATCTTAGATTTAAGCTCTATAATTATTGCTTAGATTGTATCTACAAGTTGTATGCACATGTCACTGTCCGGAACCAAAGGCCCCGAAGTGACAGAAATCGGGACAACCGGAGGGGATGGCGGTGATGTGAGGATCACATGTTTTCACCAAGTGTTAATGCTTTGCTCCGGTACTCTATTAAAAGGAGTACCTTAATATCCAGTAGATTCCCTTGAGGCCCGGTTACCACCGGCTGATAGGACAAAAGATGTTGTGCAAGTTTCTCATTGCGAGCACGTACGATATATATGGAAAACATGCCTACATGATTAATAAGCTGGATGTTCTAACTTAATGCTTTGAATCCTATCAATTGCCCAACTGTAATTTGTTCACCCAACACTTGTCACTTGTTATTGGAGAGTTACCACTAGTGTAGATAGCTGGGAACCCCGGTCCATCTTTCATCATCATATACTCGTTCTACATGTCATTGGAAGTAGTATCAACTATCTTCTGGTGCCATTGCTCACGTGTTACTATTCATCGCTGCGTGTTATCGTTACTACTGCTCTCATATCATCGCTACTTTCACATCACCCACGTTACTAGTGCTTTTCCAGGTGCATCTGAATTGACAACTCAGTTGTTAAGGCTTATAAGTATTCTTTACCTCCCCTTGTGTCGAATCAATAAATTTGGGTTTTACTACCCGCGAAGACTGCTGCGATTCCCTATACTTGTGGGTTATCACCCCTTCCAGTATTAAGTTGCAAGCAACAGATTATCGTCTTAAGCAATGTGTGTAAAGTAAACAATAGAATTACCCTCGGATAAAGAATTGTTGTTTTCTCCCTAGTAGCAACAACACATCTACAATCTTAGAAGTTATTTTCACTCTCCCAGAAAACTAGAGGCATGAACCTACTATCGAGCATAAATACTGCCTCTTGGAGTCACAAGCAACTACTTGGCCAGAGTATCTACTAGCAACGGAGAGGAGGGGACCTTTGGTTGGCTAGGGTTTTCACCGTCTTCCATTTTCTGAGCGACGCGAGCACGAACTCTCGCTATCTCAAACAAACGGCCCCACGCACCCACGGGCCCAGCCGTCATGCACCCAGAACAAGCAGCGGGCTGGTAGAAAAAACATTATAGCATCGGACGGCTGAGGTGAAAAGCGGGTTTCAGAAATTACTGTGCTAGTGAAACGGAGGGACACGATGGATTTGCCCCTTTCAGACCCCTTGGATGACCGGGTACTCTTGGAACATTTATATGAAGTAATGTGGGGCTCAGGTTAGGAAGGAGTATCTTTTATGGTGATGGTTTTCTGGTAAGCGGGCACGTACACGCACGTCTCCAGTGTGCATATCTTCTCTTTATAAGCACGCATGTCTCCACCGTATATGTAAAAAAGTTCCACACAAATTATAGGCATTGGGACCTTAATAACGCATACCAGTGTTGAGAAAACGTTCCAGTATAGTTTATTTGTATGTCAATGACAACAAAGGACTTTTCATGGATGCACATGAAGGTCGGTATACAAGTTCAAGAGTAATCATGCAGGAGGCCATCTTACAAACGTTTCGTACCAAAAGATGCAAAATCATGAGTTCGTCGGGTGTATTTTCAAGCATGTTTTTACATTGTTATTTCATTAAGATATCATCAAGTAGTAATAGAATTTTTGTATTTCACCGCGCTACCGCACCCTTTTATGGTTGTCTACGCAGAATCTCAAAATAATAAGGCAATGATGAAATATCAATAAAAACTATCATTTTATGATATTTTGACGTGATAAAAATTATTTTAGCACATAATTATGCACCTTGGCGAAGGGAGGATGCGAGGACAACTTGAAGTAAGTTTAGCGGGCATCGGTACAAGGGGAGACCGCCTGTACCATCCGCTTGTACGATGTGTCAGGAGCACCGCCTCGTCAAATAGTTTCATCTCGCGCAGACGGCACAGAGATCCGAGACACACAACGCCACAAAACACGGAAACATCGCCCCTGATCGGATCCGGAGAAGGAAATTTGGAGAAGACATCATCCAGGCTGCTATGAGGATCATCGGAGGACAAGGCATCATCCTCTTCATCATCAACCATCGCATCTCCATCACCATCAACGATTCCATTCTTCTCCAACCATAGGTGTAATCTTGATTGCTATTGTGGATTTGTATTCGAATTCATTTCATCACTACCATCCCATCCATAAGAATATGATGATGTTCATGATTGTTTCCATGTTTGAGTAGTCCCTTTAGTTCTTGGGGAGATGGAGAAGCCCTAGCATGAATATGAGATGAACCTAAGATGATCTATAGTTTTTAGTATTAATGTGTGTTAGTTCTCTCTCTTGATATTATATGTTGTACACCATGTAATATTTACCTTTTCGCCTCGAGAGGGAAATACCCTTTGAAGTGTGGTAAAGTGAACGGCGAGAAGTGATATTACTGTATCGGCACTTCAACACATGGATGAAAGGATAAAAAGGGACTCACTAAGCTCATATCGATAACCATGGGTAAAACCCTTAATATCAATAGTCAATATGTGTCTTGCAGAAGACTAGCTGATGTGGTTATTTAGAGATGGGATGAACGATTCCTTTCTGGGCTCACCTTGTTACGAAGCTCTCCCAACCAACGATATGATTAAAAGCATACTTCATCTTGATTAAAATTAATCCTAATGCAAGAGGTGGATCCAATAATCCCCGAGGACACTTTGTCTTCTTAAGTTTCAACCCATTTCCATAATGCTTTTTATTGATTTGTATACTCTCTTGCAACATATTACAACCATCTCGTAAAATACGTTAAACTTGAGATTAGAAAGCAATTTACAAGTAATCTTTAATAGATAGTAGTGAGGGGAATTAAAAACTGAACTAGTAGCTCCTCGTGGTTTGATACTCTTATTTTGAAACTAGCTACAACTGATAGGTGTATTTGCAGTCATCAAGCTATTTTCTGGCACCGTTACCGGGGAGCTCAGCACTTTTTGGTATTTGTTCTTAGTTGCTAATTTATTAAAAAAAATACTAAAATTGTTTAATATTTTCAGGTAACACCATGGCTGCTCTTGGGCTTATGAATAAGCTCGATACAACTGAATACCGCGCGAGATTCAACTGATGGTTCGTTAAAGAATTCTAGAATGGGAGTGACATAGAGTATGTTATTCATCCACACTTGATTGCTATTATGAAAGGAAAAAAGATTTGTAGGAGATGATCCTGATTAGGATCCCTATAATCATTTACATTTATTTACTCAGTTGTGTTGGACAATTAAATCGAGAGACTATTCTGATGATGAACTAAAACTTAATTTTTTTAGTCAATCTCTAACTAACACTGCATTATCTTGGTATAGAACTTGTCTTGCAGAGAAGATTGATATTTGGGAGAATCTCATGAAGAAATTTATATTTTGATTCTACCTCAAAGTTAAGTCCACTGAAGCTAGAAGATTCATAAGAAATTTCAAATATCGCCGCAGCGAGAGTTTAATGAGAGCCTACCTAAGATATAGAGGTACAGTTCGAAGTTGTCCCCATCATGATTTACCACCTTGGTATGTTTTGCACGTTTTTTTATGGGGGACTTGATCAAGATAATAAAAGGGAATTAAATTTACTATCCGGTGGATCTTTTATGGAACTCACCCCTGAGCAAGCTTGGGGTACGCCAAGATAAAAAAATTCATAGAAATAGAGAATCTTGGGGCTTTGATCTTCAGAGTGAGGGTGAAATAGAAATTGAAGATGACCGTTTAAATTCTTATAAAAATATCAGACTGACTAAAAGAAACCGCTAATGAACTTAACATTGATGATGTTACGGTATTATATGTTCTTCAAGCTTTTACGGAATTTATTGAAGCACCTAATAAGGAATGGTTTCATTATACTCCACCACCTCAACCCGTTGAAGCAATGCAAGTTGAAGCTGAAGCATCCAAGGAGGTGCTGATGGTGCTTGACGTAGTGTCTTAATTATCCCCGACAACGGCGCCAGAAAATATTGATGGTGCTTGACGTAGTGTCTTAATTATTCCCGGGGCAACGGTGCCAGATGGCAGTAGTCGTGGAAGTCGTGAATCGCGTTGGGGAACCCCAAGAGGAAGGTGTGATTAGCACAGTAGCAAGTTTTCTCTCAGTAAGAAACCAAGGTTTAATCGATTAGTAGGACAAAGGCGTGACTTCTGAAGGTGTTGCCAGCTGACTACTGGCATGGCACACTACCGGCGTCAAAAACAACATGGAACCTGCACACAACACAGCCAAAATAATTTTCCCCAACTTACAGTGAGGTTGTCAATCTCACCGGTTTCGCTGAACACAAAGGATTAAATGTATCGAGTGGAAGGATATGTTTCCAGAGAACAGAGCTTGCAGTAAGTAAACAGAGCAAGATGATTGTATTAGTGTAAAAGAAAGGACCGGGTCCACAGTTCACTAGAGGTGTCTCTCCATAAAGATAAATAATATGTTGCGTGAACAAATTACAGCCGGGCAATTGATTGAATATCGACCATACATGACAAGATGATTACTATGAGATTTGTGTCAACACCCGGGTTTCTAAGTCCAGATGCCTATTATGCCATTCCTCGCAATCCCAGGAATATTGTTTTTGCGAGACATAATAGATTGATATCACAACACATCATTCATTACAACACATAATCGTCTTACAAATAAAGGATCACATGATCTAGTCTCATTACAATAATAGAAGTTCTATTTATTCATTACATAACACATAGCGGAAGCGAAAGTAGCGTAGTAGTAGTCCATCTATTCCACGAGCAAGCGTTGACGTCAGGAGTGATCCTAGTTGTCGTAGACGTCCTGCTGCCCTTCTTCCGGGTTCTGGTACTCGTCTTCATAGTCTGGCCATTTGAATAGCCAGGGACACAGCCATGAGTACTTCAAAGTACTCGCAAACTAATACTAAGGTAAATACTATCAACTATAATAAGGGGGTTCTAAGCTCTAGTTTCATTTGCATAAAGCCAGTTTTATTTCATAAACACTTTAATAATCAAAGCCTCTTCATTTGCTTAACTAACTCAAGTGGGAACATTAGTGTCATTCCCACAACTTAGTTGTGATTCAAAGTCAAAGTCACCTTTTAATTTCAAATCACAAGTCACCATTCATATTTTTAGAAAAGTTCTGATGACGGAACAGTATGGCCTTTCCAACTGTCCATAACCGAGGACGCGGCTATTCGAATAGGTTTAACTCTGCAGAGGTTGTACACTTGTGCCACAACAATTGCAATAGTTCGTCGAGGGTAAGCGGCCCTGATTTATCGTACGCGATGACGCGAACTACCAATCTTAACCTTTCATTTACATATTCTAGTATAGGCACCTCTCCCCATGAGCTTGGCCTCCTAGTGAAGACGGACGATCGGCACGGGAACTGCACGGGGCTTGGGCCGGACATTCACCTCATTTCACGTCATTTCACATCATTCCTTTGGTTGTAGAGGCAGCCTCCGGCCATAACCCCGATGACGCTTGTTCAGAGGGAACCCATACTAAAATACATAAGTTTCCAGCTAAGCCTTACCCAGATTCAGGTATTGTGGGGGTACTTGTAAAATTGGAATGCTATCTCATCCGAACCCAACCATCAGTGTTTTTGTAAAATTCACCAAGTCATTCACAAGTCATATTCACCTTCAAAATCTTTCAATAGAATGACTCATCATTCCAAGGTTTTCAAAGTCATTTCATTTCACAAGTTCCAAACTAGAATAGTCACTTTTAATATTGAGCACTAGCAACTAGTTATGAGGGGTGCTAAGTATCTTGGAGCTTGCTAGGCTAAGTGTGATGCTCTTGTACTAATCCAATACTAACCAAGTGAATCATGAATCAAAAAGTACTTTGATAAAACAAAAGTAAGTAAAGCTTGTAAAGTAAAACTGGGAAATAGGATCATAAGCATAAAGTAAATGGGGTAATGTCTTGCTCATGGTGAGCTTTGCACTTTGCAAGAGTATTATCTTGCCTTGGTTGAGGTGGTGGTCAAAGTTCTCCTCTCCTTCCTCTTGGTAGAAGACCTCCTCCTCTTGATAGTCTCCGGTACTAGCGTCTAAAATACGAATACGGGGTATACAATCATCATACCAAACTTATGTACTAAACTAAGCACACACATGATTCACACAACTTAGGCTAGCATCACACATTACTATTAAGTTGGTGGATGTGTTTTTTTTTCTTATTTAAGAAAAATAATTTCCTCTCATACTAACTTAGGTGTTACTTTTATTTACTTAGAGAAATAATTTCCTCTCATTATCTTATTAAGATTTAATTTCTCTTATGAATAGTATATGACCTAGGTTGACCAAAGTCAACCTCTTCATACTTATCATTTGAGAAAATGATTTAAATGAGGTTCCATACCTCATGCAATTTAATACTAATAGGGTAGTGATTTAATGTCACCAAATAACTCAATATGAGATTATATAGACCATGGTCACTAACTCATGTTGAATTACTTGAGAACAAGATTTAAATGAGAGGAAAACCTCTCATATGATTGATACATAGTTGTCACTAATTTAAAAACTACTATTGAGGTGATTTAATATTCTCAAATAACCAGGGATGATCCCATGTTGACCAAGGTCAACACTTCACACTTAGTATTTGAGAAAAGAGATTTAAATGAGATTCATCATCTCATGTGATTTAAGTAACTAGTGTAATTTAAATACTATGTTGATTTAAATTCTACAAGTGAGCAAGTATGAGCCTAAGCATTTAAAGTTCAACACATTACTTCATATCACTTGTGAGAATGATTTAAATGAGGTGCTACACCTCATAGATTTAAATTCCTAAAATTTGATATGGTTTAATTGGACTAGTATTGACTACATAGCCAATATTTTGATTCTAGCCCATGATCATATACAGAACCCATATCATATTTTTACATAGTAAATTAGAGTTTGTTAAATGTGAATTATTGAAATTGGATTCACTTCAAAATTCACATTGGTTGATTTTTGAGATTTATTTCAATACAGAAAAGTATCTGTTTTGTTATTTTTGCTATTCAAAAACTACACAACATTTGGGGTTGAATCCAGTGGGGTTAGCTAGATAATTTCATAAGCTTTCTGAATATATAAAATTGACTAAATTTGGTTCAGTAGATTTTAAACTATTCAAATTTTAATTCAGCATCAGCGGGGAATTTGTATTAACAGAAATTCGATTTTTGAATTTAGTGGGCTTGGCGGGAAATGTAAACGGGCCGAAACGAGCGAAAAGACTTGGGCCGGCCCAGCAGTGTGACTCGCACACGCGGGCCGCCCGACGAAGTGGGGCCTGCGCGTCAGTGGGTTAATTCACCGAAACGGTATCCACTCACCTGAGCCGTGCGATCAGAAGCTGATCCTACGATTGATCGTCGTCGTCGTCGACGGGGGAGGAGAGCTCGCTGCGCCGGCGAGGTAGGGGGTCGGCGGCGCGACGGAGGCTCCCGCGGGGTTCTGCGCTGGGTGCTGGTCGACGTTGGCGTGGACGAGGAAGCGGCCGAGTACCGTCGGCGCGAGGCTCGAGGTGGTCCTAGTTGGACGACGGCGAGGAGCTACCGTGGCGGCGGGTTCCGGTCAAATTCCGGCGAGAGGCGAGGCTAATTGAGGAGGGGAAGGTGTTGAGGAGGATCAGAGGGATGAGAGCAACTTGTTGGTGTGAAAGATTCGAGCGCGGGAGCTCTCCTTTTATAGGGGGTTGAGGTGCTGCGGGTGCCCGTGGAAGGTCGTCCATGGCGCCGGCGTATGGAGGGGTGAAGGGGCAAGCTAGGGGCGCAGTGTGGGGCCCGGGACTAGCTGTCCGAAACACCCGTTATGCATACACATTCACGATCCCATGATCAGTGTGTCGTGAAAGCATAACCGAACTGGTATCAAATACATCATCCATTATAGTATCAAATAAAAAGATTACAACAGGTCATATGACCAATACTTACATAAGAGCCGCAAGGGCAGGAGATTAACAATCACACAGCGGAAATACTTCAGACGAAAACGTTCGCATGGCCCAAGTCATGCCATAACCCTACAGGCAACTGACTGGGAAGACGTTCCTAGCTCGCATAGACGTCGTCAACTCCTTCTTCATCTGTCGAACTCCACCAAGTCTGGCCAAGTAAATAGCCAGGGACAAAGCCATGAGTACATTATGAATTGTACTCGCAAACCACCTTAGAGAGAAGTAAAGGAATATGCAATTTGGCAGTAGCAAGAAATAGGCACTATTCTAAGGTTACAAGGAGTGAGAGATAGCTTCTCTCGAGAATATGACACATCTATATCTTTGTTGAAAACTTTTTTTGAAAACAAGTTTTCTTTTGAAGACTAATAGGTAAGGATGACCCATTTTCCTTTCCGGCCATCATAATGACCAAAACACTTTTCCAACTATCCACCGTACCTCCCGGGTACATTTTCACCAGTCCCACTGGTATCCTTTTCCAAACCCTTTGGAAAACATTTTTATAAACCAAAACTTTCTTTAATGCCAAGCAGCTTCCATTCCCACGTCCATAACCGCGGACACGGCTATTCGAATAGATTTACACTCGCGAGAGGTTGTACACTTTCCCCACAAGATCCGATAAATCCGCTGGGATCATCCCTGGTTCACCAAGCGTCAAAACGCGAGGCTCGGATAACCGATCGCAGTTTTTCGCTTGCTCGCCTTAGCCTAAGACATGCCGAATGAGTTGTACCTCCCAACACCAGAGTCCGGGATGCCGTTTACCCAGGAGTTGCAAAGTCCCCGACACCCGAACCTCCGGAATGCCATCCAACCACTTCGGCATCTTTCAATGGGAGCTCATAAGTTGTACCCCGCGTACCTAAAAAGGCAAATGGGTTGCGTCCCTTCTCATGGGAAGAACCCCGGTCGAAGCGTCCATGGTCGGACTGCCACTACACTTGCAGGACTCAAACTAAGGCGAGACAAACTAGTACGCTGCGCCCCGTCCCACTAAAGGGTAATGTGGTTGTACTGGCTAGGTCCGGTTCAGGTACTCAGTCACCAAAGGTTTTCGAAAATATTTTTATCCCCACTTGCCTCCAGCAATTTTCTTCCTAAAAACATTTTCCTTTTCATAAACTCCCACTTGGTCAGGGCTACCCCATTCCAAGGTTTTCGAACAATTTCTTTTCTTGAAAACTTTTTCTCAAACCTTTTTCAAAAGGGCTCCCAACCTATAGTCCAGCTTTTCTTGAAAAGCGGCGACAAGAAGGATAGGGTGTTAAGCACCATATCAATAACATGTATTTGTTTAGTAGGTATCAACGAGGGCTGCACCCGTAAGGGTGGAATAATAAAAACTCCGGGTGGCAAGAACCACCCACATAAATAAATAAACAATGCAATTTATAAAACTGCTAATTATGCAAGAGTAAGATAATTAGGATGAGATATGCATCAAGAGGTGGCTTGCCTTTGTTGGCTATTTGTCCCTGGACTTCTTCTTCACGATCCTCTGTTCTTCCTTCCTCTTCGAAATCCACACCAAGATCCTCTCCTTCTTCTCCGATAGTACTCGCATTCTAACGTCGTAAAATAAAAGACGAACAATCAATACACATCCATAACATCAACCGCACACACACGACTAGTAGCAAACCACTCAATCAGGTCCACTTAATATTTCAAACAAACAACACCTAGGGCAGGAATGTTCGTATTATTTATAAAAGGACTATTTCTATTGTCACTAGAAAAGAACTTAACAAACATCTATTTTCTAAAAAGGGTTTTGCCTCTCATCATAACATAATCTACAAAAGCTCAAGAGGCTAATGACTTTTGGAAACCACCAATAGGGTCTGGTGCCAAAGTTCATTGCAAAACACTTTAAACAAAAACAACACAATTTCCCTATGAGTACAATAATTACTACCATTAATTTAACAAGCCACTCCAGAATAATGCACACAAATTTTTGGTAAAATCACAGAGAGTAAATCTTGACTTTATAAAGCTACAGAAATTGAATTCACTCAATTTTGGGTTTTTAAAACAGTAGGTAAGATTTTTATAAAACCAGAATTGGCTTAGGGACTAAACAATTAAATGACCTAAAACTTTCTGTGGCTCACAAAAATACAATCAGCATATCTACTGGAAGCTATTAACATAGGGAACTCATCACCACTGGAATAACTCAAAAATACACTTTAAAAAACATTTAAAATATTTTTCTAAGTCAGAACAAGAATACAGTACATATTTTCAAGGCACACAATTATCAGAGCATAGCAACCCAGTAACAAACATACAAATAGATAGGTACAGAAAAATGTGACCCACCAAAATTGGTTTGGCATTTTTTTAAGCTATAAAATAATTACTAAAATTTTCATACTAAAAAGGCACTCTGTTTTGGTTTGAAATTCACTAGAAATTCTGTGCTGCTCAAATAAATTGAGCTCATAGGATAACAAAGATATAACACTACCAGATCAATGAGACTTGGATTTGCTCAAAAATCATATACTGATTGTGCCCTAAAATTCTCCAAAATCATATCTAGGAGTATTTTGCAACCTGAAAAAAAAAGTCTATTTCGCAGATCCCCTTGTTTGCACACCTATGGCATTAGAAAGGTAAGTCAAATTACTAAGCAACAAAATTTGATTCGCTCCAGTTGGGTCTCTGGATCTCCAGATGTTGATTTAAGAGTGATATAGGAATATGTTGGTAGATTAGATTCCAGAAATAAAATAAGAACTATTTTGGCATGAGGCTGGTTCCATATGATAGATAACTCAAACAGGAACATGCAGAAAATTAGATCCAGCAGTTTTCATGTACGGGGAATTTATGGCGATTTAAATCCTACACTAAATATAGCAGGAGGACTTATTTTTCAGAAACAGACTACAAGAAAACAGCCCGTATGGCTGGGAAGACGTGGATCAGCTCCAGCCCAAATAAGCTGGGCGACACAGCTCCGACCTGGGACGGCCCAGGTGGGCTGCCTGCGCCCATGCACCACGCAGGGATGCATGCGGTCATGGGATCCCGACGGACAGCGGCCGACGCGCCCGTGACGCGAAACCGGCGGCGCTGTTATGCTTAGCGACGGATCGGAGGAAGGTGCTCACCGGGGATGGCTGGAGGGCGACGACGACGATGTAGACGAGTGGCGGAGCTCCGGGGCGGTCTCCTCGTACGTACGGCTCATGCCCGCAGACGAGCGCACGAACGCTGACACGGGCGGCGCGACAAGGTCGACGGTGCCGCAGAGGAACTCGACTAAGCCTAGCTCCAAGAGGGTCCCTGTACATGGAGTGGCGGTTAGGGCTTGCATGCCGATGCAGCGACGACGGAAAAAGGAGGCGCGGCCCAGCATGGTGCATGGTCGGTCAGTTGCCACGAACGGGAGAGCGTGCATGCATCGGCACGCTCCCTTCCGCGGCGACTGAAAGCGGGCGGCGCTGCCGCGGCCTAGCAACGGAGGAGAAGGGGAGCTCACCGAGGGTAGCTCGACGGTGACGGCGGAGGTGCAGAGGCGCGTGGAGACGCGGCGGCTCGAGGCGGTACCGTGGGGCGGCTAGGGCGTGGCTGCGACTACGAGCATCCAGGCGTCCGCGCGGACGGCGACGAAGGTGCCGTGGCTCACCATGGGCTCGAGGACGGTAGCGAAGCGGCCTGAGAGACGGCGTGGACACGGAGCCGGACTGGGGTGGTCCGGACCAGCACCCTGGTCGGGCTCACGGATGAACTCCGTCTCGTCTTCTCCGGCCGAGGAAGAGGAAGAGAGCGGGGCGGATGTTTTTTCTGGTGGTCTTGGGAAACTGAGGGAAGTGGAGAGATGGGTTCTGTGAATAGAGAGGCTCGCGGGGGCTTTATCATGGCAAGGCCGGGCGCTGCCATCACGTGGCGCCCGTTGTCTGGCCGTCGTGGCCGGCGAACGCGGCCAGAAGGACAGGGACAACGGAAAAAGGGGAGGGCTAAGCAAGAAGGTCAAGGAGGCCGAGGCGTGCAAGGTAAGGGAGAGGGTGCAGGCGTGCTGAGAGGCACGAGACGCGGTCGATGTTGGCCTGCGCTCTACGGCGACGTGGCGGCCGTGGTCGGGCGGCATGCGTGTCCAGAGAGAAGGAGACAAGGAGGGGAGCAGGGTCTTTGCCAAGAAGTGAAGGGGAGCAGGGCGGGGCCAGAGGCGACGGAACAGGTCGGGGGAGGACAGGTCGGTTGAGAGGGAGCTCGCCGAAAATACGCCCGCCAGGTGTTCGTTGTATTGTCAGCTCACAGAGCACGGTCAAGCGAGGCCACGAGGAAGGGGACAAGGAGAAGGGCGCGTGCCAGAACGATAGGGCCTGAGAGAGGGGGTTGTTGGCGCGCTTGCTCGATCAGATATGATGGTTTGGAAAAATTATGACATGCCATCGATGTCCATGACAAAGAGAGAGAGAGGGAGAGAGCTGGGGCTTTGCTAGGTTGCTTCCAGGAGTAGAAATAGAGATGGAGAGGCTCCCAGGTGCTCACGCTGTTGCTGCTGGCTAGAGGAAGAAGAGAGCTGCAGCAGCAAGGAGAAAGAAAGAGGAAACAAAGTCGGGCATGCAAGGCATCGACATGCCTCTACATCTCCAAAAACATACAGCCAAAAGGGTACTGTAGCATCGGCCAGTGTCCAGAGAGAGGAGGGTAGAGTGCTGGGGTGGTGCAGGCTCGTGGTTGTCCAAGGGCTAGGCTAGAGGGGAGTGAGAGAGATGGAGATGCCACTATTGCATCGGATGCCCATGCATGCCATTGTCAACCTCCTCCCGTGCCAAGAAAAAGTGGGCAAGAGGTGGTGCTAATTTGGTCATGCATGACGACCAAGTCAAAGGGTGGCGGTGGTTTAGTGCTTTGCATGATTCTTAGGCAAGATTCAAATAGATTTAAAAAAATATGGGAGAGGAAGAATGCCATAAGCTAGAATGATCCGTATGCAAATTTTGAATTGAGGCTTTGGTCCAAAAGGTTGAGAGTTCAATATGGATCAGATAGATAGGCTTTGATGATATGAGAAAGCCATTTAAATTTGAATACGAATTGGATTTATTTGTAACACTTTCTATGTGTATGGCCAAATTTGAATGAAATTTGAGAGATTTGACTTTTTGAAATACTTGAGGAGTAAGAGATAAATTCTTAGCTAAAAAAAAATACACTAGCAGTACAAGCGTTGAAGGCTTTTCTCAAAATTTTAAGAAGAGAAAAAATGCAATAATTGGTGTAGGTACCACCACATGAAATTTGGAAAATAAGTAAAAAGTTTAAAAACAAATTGAGAGGAACTATTTTTGAAGGAGAAAATTTTGAACAAGAAAATCAGATACCTTTTTATTTTGAAATGAGAGAAGGCTATTGAAATCATTTGCTAAAACTAAGGGTAGTTTTCCAACCGGAGAAAATATAGTAGTAGGTTTTCTTTTTACAAGAAAAGGAATTGGAGAGAAATCCAATTTAGAAAAATTCAAATTGCCCATAGAAATAAAGTGATCATTTTTTTTTTCTCGAGAGATTTGTGTATGTTTATTTTTCTTTTTCTTAATAAGATTCGATGAATAGATCACAAACACACACACTCAACAACATGATGTACACAACAAGTCAAACATAAGCATACCAGGGAACCACACATGCTTTCCATCAACCAAGGTCAACACCAACCACTATCGGACTAACCAAGAATCAGATGTTAAACAATGCTCAACAATGACCATGTCATGGTAGGGTTTAAGAAAGGATTTAAATTAGTTTTTGGCAAGATTTTCCAGAAAATAGGGAAGATAAGAACATCTCCCTATTCTAATTTTGTTCAAAGGTGTTAGAAATCCATTTGTAAAAATTTCTAAAATGGGAAGTGGATCCTACCAACTTGTAGATCCTTAGAACATTTTTAGAAATATTTAGTTTTTGAAAACCTTTGAGTTGAATTAAATCTTGGCTCATTATTTTAGAAAAAAGGTAAATCAGTTTAAATAAGAGAGGTTGCCAAGATCATGTTTTCTGCAAATAGGTAGTGGTAATTTGAAAGACATGATCACATTGGTACATGGAACGTGTTGGTTCACAAACTTGTTCAACCAACAACTCAAACAGGTATGCTTAACACATCAATCAAGACAAACATGGAAGAAACATATATATATTTCTTTAAGAGGTTAAGACAAAAAGTTTTTTGTTGGCCCTGATTTTTGCACAATGGACACATAACAAAGTTACAAAAGTTGGGGTGTTACACGCAGGGCGTAGGCGACGTCTAGGAGAGGCTACCGCGCGTGCTGGCGCAGCAATGGGAGGACAGGAGCGTGCTGGCAACGATCAAGTGTTCGCAGTACCGTGGCGGCAGAGTTGCGATCATGGCAACGGCGACGTAGCTTCCGCGGGTTAGCGAGGTTGTCTAGCGGGTAGCGGGCGCAGAGGGTCGTGCGCGTGCAAAGTGAGAGAGGGATAGGTGGACGAGGGCGACGGGTCGACGGTGTGCTCGGGCGCGTCCGAGGAGACATGCCGGGCGCGCTCACGCGCGTGCACGGCACGTTTTCGGCGTGTCCGGGCACGCGCGTTCCGGCCAATGGCGCGCAAGGGTGAGGCTCGGCCGTGCACTGGCAGTGTCCTTGTGCTCCAGAGAGGCTCGTAGACATGGTGTAGGGAGGAGGGAGAGCCAGAGAGATGAGTGGCATGGGTGGCCGGCATGGTACTTGGCATGGCCAATTGTTGATCATGTCTCCACTTTAAACGAAGCTAGCTGGGTTGGGGTGATGCGAGAGAAGGTACGGGAGGGTTGATGATCACAAGGTTAAAGTGGTGGAGGCAAAAATCCGGTGGTTTATAGCATGTGTCCATTTTCCAGATTTGTGCACACAAGGTGCTCGACACAATGGCCGCATGAAGGTTTTGTTTGAAATTTGGAAATCTTTTTGGGGAATCTCATTCTTATATTTAAGGTGATGGAAAGGTGGTGGTGGTGTTCATTTTGGTGAAGTTTTTCAAAAATTCAAAATGTGGGTGATCTTCACATAGTTTCAAAGTCCCTACTTGTCTCCTCTATTCTGGTCAACCTGGTCAACATCAGTACTAATGGTCAACATGAAAGTTGTTCACCATCACTTGGTCTTGGATGAAATGGCTTTGGTTGACCAAGGTTGGTTGAGGAATCAGAAGATAAATGGGTGCAAAGTGGTGAAGAAAATAAAAAGGGGACATATGACCATTATCACATGTATGTAAGTTTTGAATTTTGCTTTGATTTGATTTTGGTTTCTTTGATGCAATTGTGTGTGTTTATCATATATAAGAGTTTTACAAACAAGAGATCAAGCAAAGGTGGCCTTTGGTGAAGATTTGCAAAATTGGTGTTATGTGTATGTGAGTAAAAATGGCATTATCTCACCATTTGAATTCTCTTCATTTGATTTGACTTTTCTTGACTCTAATGTGGTTCTTATTAGTTTAGAAACATTTTAAGACCATTGAAACCAATTCAAATGGTCTTGTTCAAAGATTTGCAAATTTGGCCTTAATACATAAGAGATGAGGTGTCAAATTTTACTAAACTTGTAAATGGTTGATCTTGCTTTACTTGGACATGGGTTAGGGTCAATTTAGGGTTATATTAGGTTGAGAGATGGTTTCACATCATTTGGTCAAGGTTTGGAGTCATAGGGCCAAATTTGGTGAAAAGGGTTATGTGTCACATATGCCTCTATGCATATGTTGTATTTGAATTTTAATTTCACTTGGCTTGACCCAAATGAGGTTGTGGAGTGTTGAGATGGTATATAGGGGTGATCCAACCATTCACAACAAGTCCTAGGGTAAATCTTCTCAAATTCACAAGTTTGCATTTTACTCTCATATGCCTCTATGGCATTTTTAGTTTCTTTTTATTTCTTTTGGAAACAACTTGGATTAGGTTTGATAAGTGCTAGGTAAGGGGTATGATGGTTTTCCAAACCTCTAAACAAAGTAGAGAAGCTTAGGGTAAAGTTTCACAAAAATAGCCATAGGCACATATGCCTTTTTCTGATTTAATATACTTTTATTTTATTTTAACTAGGATGGTGAAAAGAGGGGTGAGGTTTAGGGTTTAAGGTTATTTCAAATACTAATAACAAGCAATCATAGCAATAGCACAATAATTAAGCATGATCACTATGTATCCCACTCTATTTAATAAAAGTTTTTGTTGGTTCCAAAATTTGGAACTAGGGAAATTTATTTGTTTTGTTTTGAAATTTTTGGGATGTTACAATTTGTTTGGGCATTACAACATAATACATAGACCGTAATCCAACTGCGTTTATGACTAATAATCCATCTTCCGGTTATCGTCCGAACCCCTTCCAGTATTGAGTTGCAAGCAACAGATTATCGCCTTAAGCAGTGTTGGTAAAGTAAACAATAGAATTACCCTCGGATAAAACATTATTGGTTTCTCCCTAGTAGCAACATCACATCTACAATCTTAGAAGTTATTGTCACTCTTCCAGAAAACTAGAGGCATGAACCTACTATCGAGCATAAATATCCTATCTTGGAGTCACAAGCATCTACTTGGCTAGAGTATCTACTAGCAACGGAGAGCTTGCAAGTTCACAAATAACATATGACAAGAATATATGATCGATCTCAACATAGTATTCAATATTCACCGGATCCCAGCAAACACAACATGTAGCATTACATAAGGATGATCTTGATCATGTAGGGCAGCTCACAAGATCTAAACATGAGGCACAAATTGGAGAAAACAACCATCTAGCTACTGGTATGGACCCATAGTCCAGGGATGAACTACTCACGCATCACTTCGGAGGCGGGCATGGCGATGTAGATGCCTCCAGCGATGATTTCCCCCTCCGGCAGGGTGCCGGGAAGAACTTCAGAATCCTCCTGAGCTAGGGTCGGCGATGGAGGCCGCGACAGAACTTTTCGTGGATGGAGGATCGGGTATTCAGGGTTTTCTCGAGATTGTGATTAATTAGGCGGAGGGGCGATGTCGGTGGAGGCCAGGGTGGCCCACACCACCCCTAGGCGTAGGCCAGGGCCAGGCCGCGCCTAGGGCTGGTCTGGCCGCCCTGCTGCCTTTCTTCGACTCCCCTCCCGACTTTGTCTTTGTTATGGTAAAATATTGACTTCGGCTTTTGTTTCGTCCAATTCCAAAAATATTTCCGGTACAACTTTTCTGAAACCAAAAACAGCAGAAAATAGGAAACTGTCACGGTGGCATCTTGTTAATAGGTTCGTGCCGGAAAATGTATAAAAGTGCAACGAAACATTAGCAAAACATGTATAAATTGGTGTAAAACAAGTATGGAGCATCAAAAATTATAGATACGTTTACGACGTATCAGGTGCCTACTGAAAGGACACGTTACAAGGAACCGGTCCCTTTCCCAAGGACATCGGCAAGGATATTAGAGCTCAACTTCTTGTAGAACAAAATGATGAAGAGGTGAAAGAGGTAAAGCACTAGAAGAAAAAATTAGTAATAAGGAACCCACTTATGAAGTTGCATATGAGGAAAGTGAGGTAACTAAGGAGGGGATTCTAGCTATGTATGCACATTGCAACGTATTTGAGCTCGACCTCGAAGCCTCGCAATTCGTAGAAGGTATGGTTAAAGCAAAAAATGTGGATAAGTTTGTTCTACCTTGCAGTTTTGGTGGATCTTCTTATTATGGCCTTTGTGATATTGGAATAGCCATTAATGTTATCCCTTATAAATTTTAATTTGGTATCCAAGAAGAATTTGGACATTCACAATTAGAAGACACATATATGACAATAATTTTCGCTGATAAGAAGCTTCGAGTGCCAATGGGAATAATAATAAATTTACATATTACGATAGGACCTTGCACTTATCCCATTGATTTTTT
>NC_061508.1:248963495-248983991 GCF_022539505.1 Lolium rigidum | reverse complement strand
TCCCATTGATTTTTTTTTGTTATTGATATGCTAATTGACTCTAATTGTTGGATTATTTTTGGAAGAACATTTTTAAACACTGCATGAGCTATTGAATATTGACTGTAGGAAGGAAACTATCTCTCTTAAGTTTGAGGAGGAAGTAATGAGCTTCCATTTCTCAAAGTTTGCTCATCCACCGATTATTGAAGATTTTGAAGAAAGAGGAATTTGAGAAGGAAGGTAATCTCGCTAATCTTTGTATCGTACTTTATGACACTCCTGGAGATGACTTGAAAGTAAGCTTACATGGAAATGTAGATGCTATGAAAGAATTAGATAAAAATTATGTTGAAAAATATTTAGAATCTTCTCATATTACTGATTATTCAACTAATGAGAATTATGAAACACCTGAAAGAAAGGGAGCTGAAGATTTACCACCTCCAGAACTGAAACATCTCCCACCAGATTTAAAATACATGTTCTTAGATGAAACAAATAGATATCGCGTTATTGTAATCACTAACCTTTCATAAAATGAAGAAGAATAATGATGGTGCTTAAAATGCACCGTAAGGCCTTTGGATGACTTGAAAGGGATTAGTCCCTCATCAATAGCAACTCATAGAATATTCATGGAAGATGGAGCCTAACCTTGGCTGATTTCCAGAGGAAACATAAACCTGAGATGAAGGAAGTGGTAAGGAAATAAATCATCTTCCTCCTCGATGCAAGTATCATTGATCATGTCAAAGAAAGTGATTAGGTAAGTATTGTTCATTGTGTCCCTAAGAAGGAGTATTTATTGGCGTACCAAATAAACACAATGAAATGGTCCCTACTAGAACTGTTGTAGGATATAGAATGTGCATTGATTTCGGAAAATTAAATAAAAAGACTAGGACAGATCATTACCCACTGCCCTTCATAGATCAAACTTTGAAAAGGCTTTTAAATATTCTTATTTCTGTTATCTGGTGGATATTCTGGATTCTCCCAAATAGTTGTTCATCCCAAAGATAAGTTGAGAATAAGTTTCACTTGTCATTTTGGATTATATGCTCATCGTAGAATGCATTTTAGTTTGTGCAATGCACCAGCTACCTTTAAGAGACACATGAACGCCATATTTGCTGATTATATCGAGCACATAATGGAAGTGTTCATGGATGACTTTTCTGTCTATGGAACTTTATTTAACCATTGCTTGCAGAATTTTGCATAAGGTTTTGCAAAGATGTGAGGATACGAATCTAGTCATGAACCGGGGAAAATACCACTTCATGGTTCAAGAAGGGGTAGTACTTGGTCACAAGATCTCGGAAAACACAAATAGAGGTTGACAAATCAAAAGTGGAAACTATAGAGAAAATACCTCATCTACGAGATATTAAAGGTATAAGAAGTTTCCTTGATCATGCTGGATTTTACAGAAGGTTTATTAGAAAATTTTCCAAAATAACAAGACCTCTGACTAATTTGTTACAAAAAGATATTTGGTTTAAGTTTGATGAAAATTGTCTTAATGGTTTTAAAATTCTTAGACAAGCTCTCCTTAAAGCTCCAAATGATAAAACCACCCGATTGAAGAAAACCATTTGAGTTACTTTGTGAGGCAAACCATGAGTCCGTTGGAGTTGCTTTGTGCCAGCGGGATGGTGATGAACTTAATATCATTCATCATGTTAGCCGTACACACTACAATGCACAGATAAACTATCATTTGATAGAAAAAGAATTCTCTGCAGTTGTGTTTGCCCGCGAGAAGTTTAGATCTTATATCACTAACTAAAAAGTTAAAGTCTAAACTAATCCTATAGACTTAAAAGAAGCCCTTGAAAGGACAGATGTTAAGCCTATAATGATTCTTTAGATTTTCTTTTGCAAGAATTTGATTTGCAGATCATACAAAGAAGTGAAGAACAACTTGAAGATCGAGAATCTGCGGACGAAGAAGTATTACACCAAAACATATCCATAGTCTTTGTACCACCAGGCCCTCTTTGCTTTTGTGAATATGTTTCACCCGTTCCTTGTGATGGTGCTAGCAAGCATTTGCTATTCACCATATACGGATGAAAAAGACGAACAATATGAGAATCCAAGAAATTGGAGAACTTTGCCGAAAACCATAGTAAGTGAGTTTGAGGTAATCTTATTTCTTATTAGTTCAAAGGTTTTAGTTTTTGTCTGTTTTATTTACATTTTTGATATCTTTACATTTTTCTGAGTTAAAAGAAGGTTTTTCGATCCCGGTACGGGCGTGCGGTACGACTGCACGCGCCCGTATGGTTGGTCGCCGTTTTTTTCTGGATCATTTCTTCGGAATTTCATCTCCGAACCTCATTCTTCAATATAGGCGAGCGGTACGACCGCACGCGCCCATACGGTCGGTCGCTATTTGTAAAGTAGTTTTCTCTCATTTTTGTTATCTCTTAAAAACAATACGCCGCCTTTTCTTAAGTTGGTTGCCGGTACGACCAGGCGGTATGGTGCAAACCTGCCCGTACCGAATTCTCGGATGGTTTGAACCGACTTTATCTGGTTAGATTTTTGGAAAGGCAGCGGGTACGGGCTGACGGTACGGTTGATAACTGCAAGAACACAGATCAATCATAGCTAGTTTCAAAAGAAGAGTATCGAACCATAAGGAGCTACTAGTTAGGGTATTAATGCCCCTTGCTACTACCTATTAAAGATTACTTGTAAGTTGTTTTCTAATCTCAAAATGTTTTAAGGGGATGGATGTAATTGGTTGAAAATAAAATAAATAAAGCAGTAAAAAGTGTTCTAGGAAATGGGTTGAAACTTAGTAAGACAAAGTGTTCTCAGGGATTATTGGATCCACTTCTAGCTTTAGGATTCATGTTAATCAAGATGAAATATACTTTTAATCAAATTATGTGTGGGAGAGCTCCGTAATAATATGTGCCCAGAAAGCCATCGGTCATGGCATCTATAAATAACCACAGCAGCTAGTCTTCTGCAAGGCACATATTGATTATTGCTATTAAGAGGTTTACCCCGTGGTTATCGATATGAGCTTGGTGAATCCCTCTTTATCCTCCTCATCCATGTGTTAAAGTGCCGATACGGTAATGTCATTTCTCGCCGTTCACTTTACCAGACTTCAAAGGGTAGTTCCCTCTCGAGACCATAAGGCAAATATTACATGGTGCACTACACATAATATCAAGAGAGAGAACTAACACACATTAATACTTAAAACCATAAATCATCTTGAATTCATCTCATATTCATGCTAGAGTTTCTCCATCTCCCCAAGAACTAAAGGAACTACTCACACATGGAAGCAATCAAGAACTGCATCATAATCTTATGGAGGAGATGAAAAGAATGGAATGAATTCGAGTACAAATCCACAATAGCAATCAAGATTACAACTATGGTTGGAGGTGGATGGCGTTGGTGATTGAACAGTTGATGATGAATTGTACTCCGAGGATCCACGTAGCAGTCTGGATGTTATCTTTTCTGAAGTTAATTTCTTCTCTAGATCTGATCTAGGGTGGTGTTTCTCTGTTTTACGGAGTTGTGTATCTCGGATCTATGTGACGTCTACGTGAGATGGAAGTATTTGACGAGGTGGTGCTTCTGGCACATCGTACGAGCGGATGGTATGGGCAGGCTCCCCCCGTACCAATGCCCGCTAAACTTATTGGAAGTTGTCCTCGCACCCTCCTTTCGCCCATGTGCATAATTAAGTGCTAAAATGATTTCTATCACGTCAAAATGCGAGAAAATGACAGTTTGCATTGATATTTTATCATTGCTTTATTATTTTAAGATCATGTGTAGACAAGCATAAAAAGGCGCGGTAGTGCGGTAAAATACAAAAATCCTACTACTATTCAAGGATAACTTAATGAAATAACACTGTACAAACATGCTAAAATGCACTCATCAACGGGCTGCGCCTGTACCGATGGGCGTCATGCTGCCCAGAAATTATTTTTAAGTCTTTATCTTTCTATATTGTTGAGATTCTTTTTCTGTGCGACCATAAACTTCAAACCCACGAGATTTATTTCTGCCTAACCCCTAATAAAGCTTCCCAAAACTTCTCCATCTTCAACCTTTAAGATCTTCATCGCCAAATGCGTTACTCGGCTTCAGGAAAAGGGAAACCTTTCGACCTCTTGCCTCCATCATGGGACAAGTTCTAGACTTTGTTCCTTGAGGATGAAAAACGTGAAGCCCAAGGTCTTAGCCCGAGAAACCGAGAGCCATCTTATTGTTGGAGATATGCCTAAAAGGAAATAATAAAAGTGTTTATTGTTATATCTTAGTGTTTATGATAAATGTTTAAATCCTATGCTATAATTGTATTAATCAAAAACATTAATACTTGTGTGTTTTGTGAACATGAAAGAGTCCCTAGTAAGCTTCTTAAACTAGCTTGTTGATTAATAGATGATCATAGTTTCATGATCATGAATATTTGATGTTATTAATAACAAGATCCTATCATTAAGAGAATGATGTGATGTACACACACCCATAGTAAGCATAGCATATGATCAAGTCATTAAGTTCATTTTTCTACAAGCTTTAAGATACATAGTAACCTAATCCTTCGACCATGAGATCGTGTTAATCACCATTCCCGGCCAGGCCAAATAATTGGTTTCGCTATTTCTGTGGCGCACAGAATCACGTGGTGCGCCACAGAAATAAGACATTATGTGGCGCACCACACACATGCGCCACATAATTTGGCCTGTCTTTGGCGCACCTTGCTCCATGCGCCACAGAAAGAAGCTTCCTGGGTTTTTTTTGCTCTTCACGCAACTCCACCCCCCCCCACCCACAGTGGGTCGCCTTTTTTAGTTCTGTAAAATACAAAAGAAATGTATATATATTTTTAAAAATAAAATCCTTCAAGGTGCCCATGTATTATGTCATCTAGTACAACTGAGATTTAATAAACATGAATTTCCAAAAAAAAATTTTGCAAAACTGCGTTGCAAAGTCATCAAACTGGATTTGTGGTTGCATACGAACTCGAAAAACACACAATATATCAAATTGACCGGTAGAAAATTCTACATCCGAATTGACCTAGGTTTACCCGGTTGGCCAATTTTTAGAATCGCCAAATTTGAAAAGAGTAAAAAGTTACGGTAAAGACAAGATTTCTTCCTGCAAAAATAAAAATATTCGAAAAAAAAACAATTCCGTGGCGCACCATACGCCCACGCGCCACAAATTTTTTTAGCTCAATTTTGAATTTCAGGCCGCCTTCTCCTTCTCCTCATTCTCCCTTCTTCTCCTTCTCCCTCCTCCTCCTTCACCCAGACCCGACGACCTCCTCCTCCCCCGGCTTCTTCCTCCGGCGACCACCTCTTCCGGCTTCCTCCTCCGGTGACCACCTCCTCCTCCTCCAGCGACCTCCTCCTCCTCCGGCGACCACAACCACCTCCTCCTCCTTCTCCTCCTCCGACGACCACCACCACCACGTCCTCCTCCTCCTCCTCCTCCTCCTCCTCCGCCTCCGGCGACCACAACCACCTCCCCCTCCTCTGGCGACCACCACCTTCTCCTCCTCCTCCTCCTCCTCCACCCACCCACCCACCCACCACCTCCTCCTCCGCGTGACTCGTGGGGCTGGCGGTGAAACTTCCCCGTGACGCTAAGAGGAACCATCGGGCGATTTGTGACATTCAACAACACTATCGGACGGTTGAAGGCTTCAAATGGCTGTGGAGCCTCGTTGGTCGACCAGTTTTACTGTTTTCGGAGTAGCCGCCCATCTACGTTGGGCCAAGCATGACTCATGGGGCTGGCGGTGAAAGTTCCCCGCGACGCTAAGCGGAACCATCGAACGATCTGTGACATCCAACAGTGTTATCGGACGGTTGAAGGCTTCCAATGACTGTGGAGGCTAGCTGGTCAACCAGTTTTAGTGTTACTCAAGTTAACCTGACGCACACACATTACAACGGTCCATGCCGATTTTAATTGTACACCCTGTGTGCCATGTGCCAAGTGCCAACAGTCAATCTCGATTTTCTTCTCTCAAGAGGACGTGGGCATAGCCTAGTGGTTGGGGTCGCAGTGGTGCACCCCAGCGATCAGAGTTCGAATCCTGTCAGGAGCGAATTTCTGGAATTCTCACGCCGAGGTCCCGCTTCTACTACATCATTTAGTGTCTAGTTCCTCCTAGCACTAATTCATTTTTTTTTGATTTTCTTCTCTCAATCACGCCGCACATGAGGCAGGCGTGGCAACATCACACAGCTTGGAGAAGGCTCGTGCGGCTGGACAACAATTAGAAAGCTTGTGTACACGTAAATAGTTTGTCAACGAAAATGCATACATATTCATTTCAATCGTTTTCATACATTTTCGTATTTCCTCCGATTCCATCTGAGTTTGATCACCATATACTTGCGCATCTGGCGCTCTCGGTGATCAAATGAGGAACCTGTACGCGGAGGAGAACTACATAGCTAGCTTATGTTGTTCGGGCAGCACTGCAATGGCAACCCCCAATACATATACGTTCTGATCCTCAAAGGCCCCAAAAAGAGAGAAGTCAACCCAGTTCCTTCGGTACCATGGTGATACATCAGTAAGGGAAGCCACTAGCGATGCTGCCGGCGTCGCGCCGCGCGCCCGCGGTGGCGTAGAACAGGTCGGCGAAGTCGCAGAGCCCGTTGACCTCCTCGACCCGATGGTGCTCGAAGGTCGCCGCTGGCGCCGCCGCCACCATCGCCAGCTGCTCGCTGCCGGAGACGCAGGGGCGACCTTGCTGCTGCTCGGCGGCTCTGGCGCCGGACGGCACCCTCGGGCGAGGCCTGTGCACCGAGGGCGGCGGCGGCATCGTGGATGACTTGCCGGTGAGCCGCTGCACGACGGACTTGAAGCTGGCGGCGTCGGAGCTGACGAACTGCGTCTCGATGAACTTGACCTTCACGCCGGCGCCGTCGCTGTGCTGCCTCGCGCCTTGGAGCTCCATGGTCGCCGCCATATGTGTGTGTGTCGCCGGTCTTCTAGCTAAGCTCTACAGGTGCGCACGGTGACTCTTCTTGGTTTTACTTGTGGTGTTTGATGACGACGAGCAGTCGAAGAGTCGATGGATGACTTTGGCTGCAGGAACCGCGAGTTTATATAGGTTCAATGGTTCAGCTGGTCGGTAGCTACGGGTTCCTTCACCCCAACAACCCAATGACATGTGGGTTCAGCAACAGCAGGGCCGTTTTGTCAGTGACAATGGGCCGAGCAGTTCGTGGCATTGGCAAGTGATCGGACTGGTCAAAGGTTCGAGCAGTTCGGAGGAGCGGTCAAAGAGCGGGGGCGGACCAGGCGGTCAAGCGCTCGTGCGGAATAGACAGCGCCAGCCAGCCAGCGGCATCTTCTTCTTGGCTGCTAAGTTTTTCTTTTGCTACTACTTGTGTGGCTTGACCGGCGGTCGTAGGAGTAGTGTTAAACCCTCTCATCTGTGAAAATTTTCATGCCATAACAATAAGTTGGAGAGTGACTGTTGTGGAATTTGACCGTGGAATTCTGCCAGTGTCCACATCGACGGCTCATATTCGCAGGCGCTTCCTTTTCACCGAAATTTCCGAAATTTGCTTGATGTTACTAGGCGACGGGCGCGCCGGAATATGTTTATTTCAGTCAAAATAATTAGGTGACACGTGGGGTCGGACCAAACGCAAGCGGAGCTCAACTGTGATCGAATTCACTAACTGCTAAAAACGTCGCCGCTAAGATTCAAGTTGATACTCCCACCAGTCAAAAATACACGTACTAGTATTGTTAATATATCTAGATACATTTTAGCCTATATATTTTTACCTAAATCTGAGAGAAGTATTTATTGTAGGAAGTAACTTTTTGATAGCACTCGCTCCATTTCAGTTTTCTAGTTCTGCACGTGTATCTAGATCGTCAATTTAATTTATATAATATAAATTATTATATAACATAAAAATTATACCATTAGAAAGTATAAAAACTAAAGTTTATAATGGTATATTTTTTATAATATATATCTTATATTATGTTAATTAAATTGACGACCTAGGGTTATATGTAGGGCTTGTAAACTGAAACGGATGGAGTAGTTCATTTTGGCTGAGCATGTGGCCGTGATTTTCCGTGATTTATGTGTTGTGATCAAAGCAGAAAAACTGAAACTTGCTTACATATAAGTTTGTAACTAGCAATACTTTATTTTATATATTTTGCACATGCTTTTCTCAAATACTAGCTAGTTGCAGGAAATATTCAATTTATTAACTTGTGCCGAACTATCTCCATTCTCCAGCCCATATTTTTTCACCCCCTCCGTTCCAATAAATATTTCCTATAAAATTAGTCAAAACTCAATATCCTCCAAGTCTGACCAATTTATAGACAATAAGTACTTAAGTAGAGGCACCTATCAGCCACATGTTAATAGTCTAAACTTATACTGCATCATCCAGTCAACGTTGCCTACGTAGAGTCAATTAGATGCATGCATGTCTCCTGCATATATATATCGCCATGTGTGTTCAACGGTACATATGGCTAAGTTCATAACCTCATGGTTCCCATGACTCCATAAGTAAAGGGTTTCACCCTGAAACCGATATCTTTGTATCCATGACACGAAAGCATGACATGCAGCTACGATGACACTGCGATGAGACCATTCATTAGTCGATCACTGATCAGTCCATGGCTGATGCCCGTGACTGGTCTACGCTAGCTGAGCTGGGTTTCTAGAAGGCAAAGATTATGCATGGAAGCTTAATTTTTAAAAGTACTAGTCGATGTGACCTGTGCGCATCGATCGGATATGGTTGTTAAAAAGATCTTCCGCTCGCTGACTTGACTTCATAGATCAGCCAACGGCAACGACTTGGTTTGGACTAACAAGAGACAAAAGGAAGTTGTTGGCCTCTCCAAGGAGCCTGGTGTATAAACAATTGGTCACCACTAGGCAGCGGACTAAAAATATTTCGTAAAACTAAGAAATTTTTGGATGGGTTTAACTAAAGGAAGCAACAGAGAAGATGCAGTGGTAAATCTAATCATATATGACAAATCTAGCCAGGTCTAATTGTAAGAATAGATACTCAGGTAGAAAGTGCAAATATGCACTGCTGTATATTACTTGATATAAAACCGATCTTGTACAGTGCTATTTATAGAAGAAGTACAAGGGGACGGGGAGAGAAGCACACACGCACGCACACGGCAACAGAGAGCTGTTGCAGATCCTAGCTACACTACGGGAGAGCACAGATGTGCCGACGGCCGCCGTGTGTGCCGACGGCCAAATATCGGGGCGGTCGGCACAGAAGCATCCGGACCGCGGCGACAAAGATGGCCGTCGGCGTTAAAATGGCCGTCGGCACAAGTCGGTTGTGCCGACGGTCACCGTCGGCACAGTTCTAGCCGTCGGCACAGGACCAGTCTGGCCGTCGGCACAACATTTTTTTTCTTTTTCTTTTTTTACTACAGACCTGTGCCGACGGTTATACCGTCGGCATAGCTTTTTTCTATTTCTGCACGACAGTCTTCAAAAAATCATAACTAAATCATTCTAATTGAGAAAAATAAGTATAATATATCAAATTTTGCAGAAAAACAAGATCTATCATAGAAAAATATAAAAAATGGAATATTTCAAATACCTAAACAAATCTTTTTAGAAATGAGCTATAATGTTTGAGGTTTCATGGCTTTCACACACACCAAAAATGAAAAAATTGTCGCTCGTGGGTCGGATTAGAAATCCGCGTCCGGGGACTTGCTTCCCATCCTAGGGTCCACACACGTGCCAAATATGATCTCATTTCGGCAAATTATGCCATGCCGAGGCCGTTTCCCACCTCATTTCCCCTAAAATCCATAGAACTCCGGACGTGATAGCCCTTTTCGTGAAGGGTTTTTCAAAATAATTGTCGTATCCCAGTTTTAACAAACGGAATAGTTACTATGACATATAAAATGATGTCACGCGGCTTCGTGGGATTTTTGGACTTCGTTCAAATTGTCATCTGGCCAAAACAGGACCCCCGGGACATGCGGTATCGCCGTACCGGGCATGCGGGTGCACCCATTCACGAACAAACTAAACGGACAAAAATTAGCACATATAATGATGCGTCGTAGAACTTAAAACAATTTTTCCGGAATTTCTGGAGCGACGGATAGTTCACCCCTAGTTCAAATCTGGTCAGTTTCCAGCGGATTCGACGGGACACCGCCGGAGGCCGCATGGGTTCCCAAAATGCTAACGAGTCCACATGTCTTGTGATAGGTGGTGTGTAGGTGGTCTACTATCATTGCACGAAGGTTTCATGTCATACTAAAATACGCCCCATGTAGCTGCTTCACAAATAAAAACCGTTTGGGCACGCTAAAAATGAAAAGATGGTCGTCCGTAGGTCGGATTAGAAATCCGCGTCCGGGGTCTTGCTTCCCATCCTAGGACCCACACACGTGCCAAATATGATCTTGTTTCGGCAAACTATGCCATACCGAGGCCGTTTCCCGCCTCATTTCACCTGAAATCCATAGAACTCTGGACGTGATAGCCATTTTCATGAAGGGTTTTTAAAAATAATTTCCGTATCCCAGTTTTGACAAACGGAATAGTTACTATGACATATAAAATGACGCCACCCGGCTTCGTGAGATTTTTTTGACTTCGTTCAAAAAGCCATCTGGCCAAAACAGGGCCCCCGGGACATGCGGTATCGCTGTACCGGGTGTGCGGGTGCACCCATTCGTGAACAAACTAAACGGACAAAAATTAGCACATATAATGATGCGTCATTGAACTAAAAACAATTTTTCCGGAATTTCTGGAGCGACGGATAGTTGACCCCTAGTTCAAATCCGGTCGGTTTCCAGCGGATACGGAGGGACACCGCCGGAAGCCGCATGGGTTCCCAAAAAGCTAACGCGTGCACATGTCATCTGATAGGTGGTGCGTAGGTGGTCTACTATCATCGCACGGAGGTTTCACTTCATACTAAAATGCGCCCCATGTAGCTGCTTCACAAATAAAACCGTTTGGGCACGCTAAAAATGAAAAGATGGCCGACCGTGGATCGGATTAGAAATGCGCGTCCGGGGTGTTACTTCCCATCCTAGGGCCCACACACGTGCCAAATATGATCTCGTTTCGGCAAACTATGCCATGCCGAGGCTGTTTCCCACCTCATTTCCCTTGAAATCCATAGAACTCCGGACGTGATAGCCCTTTTCGTGAAGGGTTTTTCAAAATAATTGTCGTATCCCAGTTTTAACAAACGGAATAGTTACTATGACATATAAAATGACGTCACGCGACTCTGTGGGATTTTTTGACATCGTTCAAATTGCCATCTGGCCAAAACAAGGCCCCCGGGACATGCGGTATCGCCGCACTGGGCGTGCAGGTGCACCCATTCGCGAACAAACTAAACGGACAAAAATTAGCACATATAATGATGCGTCGTTGAACTAAAAACAATTTTTCCGGAATTTCTGGAGCGACGGATAATTGACCCCTAGTTCAAATCCGGTCAGTTTCCAACGGATACGGCGGGACACCGCCGGAAGCCGCATGGGTTCCCAAAAAGCTAACGCGTGCACATGACATGTGATAGGTGGTGCGTATGTGATCTACTATCATCGCACGGAGGTTTCACTTCATACTAAAATGCGCCCCATGTAGCTGCTTCACAAATAAAAACCGTTTGGGCACGCTAAAAATGAAAAGATGGCCGACCGTGGATCGGATTTGAAATGCGCATCCGGGGTCTTACTTCCCATCCTAGGGCCCACACACGTGCCAAATATGACCTTGTTTCGGCAAACTATGCCTTGCCGGGGCCGTTTCCCACCTCATTTTCGATAAAGTCAGTCAAATTTAAACTAGAGGTACTTGATCTAATGCTCATGAATTTTGGGTAAGTTAACTTTTTAGGTTCAAAAGATGATATGGATGTCATATTTGTATTCCTCTCATTTTTCTGATCAATTTAGACATATTATTTGCCAAATTCGCATTTACTGATATTAATTATTCCTTATTAAATAAAAAACAAAAAAATAAAATCATTTAATTGTATTTCAAATTCTATATTATTATTATTTATATATATTCATTGTTGTTTACTTAAATAATTGTTTAGAATTTAAAAATATAGAGGTGTGACATCACGATCAAAGGGTTAATATGATAGATATGGTAATATTAACATCAAGGTGTCATTTCTTTCAGGGAAGCTCATCCGAAGAGAACCAAGAAGTTAAGCGTGCCGGGGCGGGAGTAGTGTGGGGATGGGTGACCAGCTGGGAAGTTTGACCATAAGTGCAATTTGACCTAAGATTAAGTGTACTAAGTGTGATTGTGAAAGATTAACAAGTAAAAAAGTAGAAGAAGAAAAGTGAAAAAAAAAATTAATTTTTTTTTTCAAATTTTTTTTTTGAATATTTTTTCGAAAATAAATTTGAAAATTTTGAAATACTATGCCGACGGTTTTACCGTCGGCACAACAATCTATGCCGACGGCCGATCCAGTGCCGACGGTGATCGGGCGATCCCCGACCAGAACTATGCCGATGACGCTATGCCGACGGTCACCGTCGGCACAGCCTGTGCCGACGGCCTTCTAGGCTGTGCCGACGGCTGGCGGCCGTCGGCATACAACATCTCTCCCGTAGTGCTAGGCGGGCGGAGGCGTGATCGACGTGCTGCATGGTTATCCATGCACGCACGGATAGAGGAGGACCAACTCCTGATCCTTATGTCATCAGTCTAACACCCCCCCCCCCCCAGTGTCAGCGGGAGGTTCCTGGACGGTGAGACTGGAACGAAACTCAATGAATGCAGCAGTAGGAAGACCTTTGGTGAAGATATCGGCATATTGGGATGCCGTCGGAATATGCAGAATGCGGACTTCACCGATCTGGACTTTGTCGCGGACGAAGTGGATGTCAATTTCAATATGTTTAGTACGCCTATGCTGAACAGGGTTGACAAACAAGTAAACAGCGGATACATTGTCGCAATAAACAACAATAGACCTGTTAATAGGGCAATGCAGTTCCTGTAGTAGATTTCGGACCCAACAGCTTTCAGCGACAACATGTGCAACAGCGCGGTACTCCGCTTCAGCGCTCGACACCTGGACACGGTTAGTTGGCGTTTGGAAGACCAAGATATAAGGTTGTCACCGAGAGAAACACAGAAACCAGAGGTAGATCGCCGAGTATCGGGACATCCAGCCCAATCGGCGTCGGAATAGGCGACTAAGGAGGAAGTGGAAGAAGGGGTAATGGAGGTACCGAAATCTAGTGTGCCCTTGATATATCGGATAATACGCTTGACGAGATTGAGGTGAGAAGAGCGAGGAGCGTGCATAAATAGGCAGGCTTGCTGAACAGCGTAAGAGATCTCGGGCCTAGTAAGGGTGAGGTACTGGAGGGCGCCGGTAAGACTACGATAGTGAGTAGGGTTATCAAGAAGATCACCATCGTGGAGAGAGAGCTTGGAGCCAGAATCGATGGGAGTTTTGACAGGGTTGCAGTCATGCATACCGGCCCTATCAATGAGATCAAGGGCATACTGTCGCTGAGAAAGGTGAAGGCCATGGCCGGTGCGAGAAACAGAAATACCTAAGAAATGACTAAGGGGTCCTAAGTCAGTCATGGAAACTCCGCGCTGAGGATAGAGAGAATCTTCGAAAGAAAATCGTCGGAGGAGGCGGTGAGAACAATGTCATCGACATAGAGAAGGAGATAGGCAACAGCGGAGGAAGAATGGAAGATAAATAGTGAAGTGTCAGATTTGGACGCGACGAATCCAACAGATGTGATGAAAGTGGCAAAGCGAGTGAACCACACACGTGGGGCTTGTTTAAGCCCGTATAAAGACTTGCGAAGGAGACAAACATGAGAGGGAGCTGAGGGATCTTCAAAACCTTTGGGCTGCTGACAATAGACAACTTCGGACAAGGTCCCGTGGAGAAAAGCGTTTTTAACGTCTAACTGATGGATAGGCCAGTGAGAAGAGACGGCGAGAGAGAGGATAATGCGAATAGTGCTGGGTTTAACGACGGGGGAGAAAGTTTCGTCGTAATCGATGCCGTGTTCTTGAGAGAACCCACGGACGACCCATAGAGCTTTATAGCGAGCAAGGGTGCCTTCGGAATGAAACTTGTGGCGAAAAACCCATTTGCCCGAGACTACATTGGCGCTGGAGGGACGAGGGACGAGCTGCCAAGTGGAGTTGTCGAGGAGAGCGGAGAATTCCGAGCGCATGGCGGCTGACCAATGAGGATCATTGAGAGCGGCACGGTAATTGGAAGGAATGGGAGAGGGAGAAGGAGTGGCGGCCAGATTGAAGAGACGACGAGGACGAAAAATGCCGTGTTTGGATCGTGTAGCCATCGGATGAGAAGAAGTCGGTGCAGGTCGAGACTCTCTAGGTGGAATGGACTTGGATGGCGCCGGTGGCGGAGAGGAGTGGGCACTAGAGGAAGAGGAGCTAGGCGCGGGAGTGAGAGGACTTGGCACGGCAGGAGGGGTGATCGTGGCAGAGTGGGGAGCGGGCTGGAGGTCACGGCAGGCTGCCGTGGGAGAAGTTTCTGGCGCGGCAGGAGGCGCGGTAGGAGGCGCGGCAGGGGGAAGAAGGGGAGGAAGCAGGATGGGCACCATAGGATCTGGGTCGGGGCCATGATCAAATTCATAGTCGGCGTGGTCAGGTGTGAGGTCGACGGCGAAGGGAAAAACGGATTCGCCGAAGGTGACATGGCGACTAGTGTAGACGCGGCCTGTGGTACGATCAAGGCAGCGATATCCCTTGTGCTTGGGAGCATAACCAATGAACACGCAAGGAATAGAGCGAGGTGCTAGCTTGTGCGGCGAGGTGGCGAGTGTGTTGGGAAAGCAGAGGCAGCCGTAAACGCGAAGGTGATCATAAGAAGGAGGTTGGGAAAATAGAGCAGCGTGAGGGGTTTGGTTATGAAGGGGTTTTGTCGGGCGAAGATTGAGAAGGTGTGTAGCTGTGTGGAGAGCGTCAGCCCAGTAGTCGGGTGGCATAGAGGCTTGAAGAAGAATGGTGCGAAGAACGTCATTGGTAGTCCGGATCGCACGTTCCGCCTTGCCGTTTTGCGCAGAAGTGTAGGGGCAGGAAAATCGCAAGAGGCGCCGGCGAGAAGAGAGGGTACAGGTCTCCATCACTGTTGCAGCGAAGAAGAAGTGCTCCCGTGCGCAGGTCCTTCACGGAAACACCAAAAGGATCAAACTCCATGGATAAAAGATTGTCAGTTGTAAAGCGTCGAACAGATAATAGATTGGTGACAATATTAGGAGTGACTAGAACGTTTTGGAGATGGAGAGGACGAGCAGATGAAGAAATAGAAGTGTGGCCTAGATGAGAGATAGGTAGAGTGCTTCCATTGCCAACAATAACCGGTGCCATATGAGATACAGGTCGAGAGGAAGTGAGTATACCTTGGTTGGCAGACATGTGCGCCGAAGCGCCGGAATCGGCGATCCAGGGACCGGACTGGCCTTGCATGGAGAGGTCGTTGAGGGCGCCGATCAGCGCGGACTGCTCGAAGGAGTTGCTGGTGGAGGCTCCGTTGGTGTTGGCGACGTGGTACTGCTGTGGCGGCGGGATGTAGTCCGGTGGAGGGTTGGTGCCGAAGGCCTGTCCTGGCGCAGGGAAGAGCAGCTGTTGCGGTGGTGGCGGCGGGACGTGGTACAGCGGGTGCTGGAGCACGGACGGCGGAGCAGCGTAGGCCGGGCCTCGGGTAGGGCACGGCGTAGGGCGGGAGAGGGTGCATGGCCGTCGAGCTCGAGGAGGGCGAGGGCCCGGCAGCCCCGGAAGACGCGGGCCAGCGTACGGCCAGGCCTGGACGTAGCCGGTCCAGGGCCGCTGCTCGGGAGGCTGAGGAGAGCCGGCGCCGTAGGTGGTGTAGCCGCCGTTGTTGGTGACGCGCTTGCGCTTGGTCTTCCCCTGGTTCGGAGACGGCGAGGATGGGGCGCCGTAGTTGGCGCCGTAGGTGCCGATGCCGCCATGAGTGCCGGGAGGCCGAGGGAAGCCAGGTGCGGGCGGAGGAGCTCCGCCTCCGCCGTGGCCACCAGGAGGCCCGCCAGCGCCGCGCCCAAGGGCGATCAGGGCGGACTGTGATACGTCTCCGACGTATCGATAATTTCTTATGTTCTATGCCATATTATTGATGATACCTACATGTTTTATGCACACTTTATGTCATATTCGTGCATTTTCTGGAACTAACCTATTAACAAGATGCCGAAGTGCCGCTTCCTGTTTTCGCTGTTTTTGGTTTCGAAATCCTAGTAACGAAATATTCTCGGAATTGGACGAAACGAAGACCCAGGGGCCTATTTTTCCACGGAGCTTCCAGAAGACCGAAGAGCATACGAAGTGGGGCCACGAGGTGGCGACACCACAAGGTGGCGCAGCCAAGGAGGGGCCCGCGCCGCCCTATGGTGTGGGCCCCTCGTCAGGCCCCCGACTCTGCCCTTCCGCCTACTTAAAGCCTCCGTCGCGAAACCCCTGATGCGAAAAACCACGATACGGAAAACCTATGCGAGACGCCGCCGCCGCCGATCCCATCTCGGGGGATTCTGGAGATCTCCTCCGGCACCCTGCCGGAGAGGGGATTCATCTCCCGGAGGACTCTACACCGCCATGGTCGCCTCCGGAGTGATGAGTGAGTAGTTCACCCCTGGACTATGGGTCCATAGCAGTAGCTAGATGGTTGTCTTCTCCTCATTGTGCTTCATTGTTGGATCTTGTGAGCTGCCTAACATGATCAAGATCATCTATCCGTAATTCTATATGTTGTGTTTGTCGGGATCCGATGGATAGAGAATACCATGTCATGTTAATTATCAAGTTATTACATATGTGTTGTTTATGATCTTGCATGCTCTCCGTTACTAGTAGAGGCTCGGCCAAGTTTTTGCTTTTAACTCCAAGAGGGAGTATTTATGCTCGATAGTGGGTTCATGCTCGCATTGACACCTGGGACAGATGACGAAAAGTTCTAAGCTTGTGTTGTGCTCGTTGCCACTAGGGATAAAACATTGGCGCTATGTCCGAGGATGTAGTTGTTGATTACATTACGCACCATACTTAATGCAATTGTCTGTTGCTTTGCAACTTAATACCGGAGGGGGTTCGGACGATAACCTGAAGGTGGACTTTTTAGGCATAGATGCAGTTGGATGGCGGTCTATGTACTTTGTCGTAATGCTCAATTAAATCTCACTATACTTATCATGTCATGTATGTGCATTGTTATGCCCTCTCTATTTGTCAATTGCCCGACTGTAATTTGTTCACCCAACATGCTTTTATCTTATGGGAGAGACACCTCTAGTGAACTCGTGGACCCCGGTCCATTCTTTAATACCGAAATACAAATCTGTTGCAATACTTGTTTTTACTGTTTTCTCTGCAAACAATCATCTTCCACACAATACGGTTGATCCTTTGTTACAGCAAGCCGGTGAGATTGACAACCTCACTGTTTCGTTGGGGCAAAGTACTTTGGTTGTGTTGTGCAGGTTCCACGTTGGCGCCGGAATCCCTGGTGTTGCGCCGCACTACATCCCGCCGCCATCAACCTTCAACGTGCTTCTTGGCTCCTCCTGGTTCGATAAACCTTGGTTTCTTTCGAGGGAAAACTTGCTGCTGTGCGCATCATACCTTCCTCTTGGGGTTGCCCAACGAACGTGTGAAATACACGCCATCAAGCTCTTTTCCGGTGCCGTTGTCGGGGAGATCAAGACACGCCGCAAGGGGAGTCTCCACTTCTCAATCTCTTTACTTTGTTTTTGTCTTGCTTTATTTTATTTACTACTTTGTTTGCTGCATTATATCAAAACACAAAAAAATTAGTTGCTAGTTTTACTTTATTTGCTGTCTTGTTTGCTATATCAAAAACACAAAAAAATTAGTTTACTTGCATTTACTTCATCTAGCTTGTTTTATTTACTACTGCTAAAATGAGTAATCCTGAAGTTGAAGTTCGTTCATTTAAGCAACAAGGAGGAGAATGTTTAAAAGATGCTTGGTATAGAATTAATGATGCCCATAATAGGAGCACTAAGAAATACTCCACCACTATCTTACTCAGGAATTTTTATGTTGGTATCTCTAGCTGGAATAGATATGTTCTTGATTGTCTCGCAGGGGGTAACTTCCTAGGTGCTCCCGCTTTAGAAGCTAGTTGCATTATTGAGAGTTTATTTGGAACACCACCTGTTAATGAAATTAAAATTGAAACCTCCCTTGAGGATGTTATGAAAAAATTGGAAACCATAGAGAAAAATTTTAGTGTTGAAACTAAGTTGGAGATGTTACTTGTTAAAACTCGATAAACTTGATAAATCCTTAGGAGGAATTGATGAAAGAATTAGTGTCCTAGGAACTTGTGTTGACCATGATAATCAAATTAATAGGATTGGCAAACTTGAAAAAGCTATGGGAACCTTGGGTTCGACCTTTTCATCTTTACAGTTTAGAGAGAAAGCTTATGTGGGGAAGGAGCAAAAGTTTATGTATGTCTCTAAAGTGCCTAAACCAAAGAAATATTATTATAGTCCTAAAATTGACAAAGCCCCTAGTACCACTGCTAATGGGGGAGCTTACGATATCAATGCACCACCCTTCGATAATACTTGAGATACACTTTCTGCGCCTAGCTGAAAGGCGTTAAAGAAAAGCGCTTATGGGAGACAACCCATGTTTTTACTCCAGTATTTTTGTTTTATATTTGTGTCTTGGAAGTTGTTTACTACTGTAGCAACCTCTCCTTATCTTAGTTTTATGTTTTGTTGTGCCAAGTAAAGTCTTTGATAGAAAAGTAAGTACTAGATTTGGATTACTGCGCAGTTCCAGATTTCTTTGCTGTCACGAATCTGGGTCTACCTCCCTGTAGGTAGCTCAGAAAATTAAGCCAATTTACGAGCATGATCCTCAGATATGTACGCAACTTTCATTCAATTTGAGCATTTTCGTTTGAGCAAGTCTGGTGGCCTAATAAAATCCATCTTTACGGACTGTTCTGTTTTGACAGATTCTGCCTTTTATTTTGCATTGCCTCTTTTGCTATGTTGGATGAATTTCTTTGATCCATTAATGTCCAAGTAGCTTTATGCAATGTCCAGAAGTGTTAAGAATGATTGTGTCACCTCTGAACATGTGAATTTTTATTATGCACTAACCCTCTAATGAGTTGTTTCGAGTTTGGTGTGGAGGAAGTTTTCAAGGATCAAGAGAGGAGTATGATGCAATATGATCAAGGAGAGTGAAAGCTCTAAGCTTGGGGATGCCCCGGTGGTTCACCCCTGCATATTCTAAGAAGACTCAAGCTGTCTAAGCTTGGGGATGCCCAAGGCATCCCCTTCTTCATCGACAACATTATCAGGTTCCTCCCCCGAAACTATATTTTTATTCCGTCACATCTTATGTACTTTGCTTGGAGCGTCGGTTTGTTTTTGTTTTTGTTTTGTTTGAATAAAATGGATCCTAGCATTCACTTTATGGGAGAGAGACACGCTCCGCTATAGCATATGGACAAATATGTCCTTAGGCTCTACTCATAGTATTCATGGCGAAGTTTCTTCTTCGTTAAATTGTTATATGGTTGGAATTGGAAAATGCTACATGTAGTAACTCTAAAATGTCTTGGATAATTTGATACTTGGCAATTGTTGTGCTCATGTTTAAGCTCTTGCATCATATACTTTGCACCCATTAATGAAGAAATACTTAGAGCTTGCTAATTTGGTTTGCATATTTGGTTTCTCTAGAGTCTAGATAACATCTAGTATTGAGTTTTGAACAACAGGGAAGACGGTATGGAGTCTTATAATGTTTACCATATATCTTTCATGTGAGTTTTGCTGTACCGTTCATCCTTGTGTTTGTTTCAAATAACCTTGCTAGCCTAAACCTTGTATCGAGAGGGAATACTTCTCATGCATCCCAAATACTTGAGCCAACCACTATGCCATTTGTGTCCACCATACCTACCTACTACATGGTATTTATCCGCCATTCCAAAGTAAATTGCTTGAGTGCTACCTTTAAAATTCCATCATTCACCTTTGCAATATATAGCTCATGGGACAAATAGCTTAAAAACTATTGTGGTATTGAATATGTACTTATGCACTTTATCTCTTATTAAGTTGCTTGTTGTGCGATAACCATGTTTCGGGGGACGCCATCAACTATTCCTTGTTGAATATCATGTGAGTTGCTATGCATGTCCGTCTTGTCTGAAGTAAGAGAGATCTACCACCTTTATGGTTGGAGCATGCATATTGTTAGAGAATAACATTGGGCCGCTAACTAAAGCCATGAATCATGGTGTGTAATGTCCCAGGTTTAGAGACGATCGAGGGGTAGATTTTAGAAAGGGATGTGCATTGCATAGTAAATTCTGGGGAAATTTCGCGCTTTAAAAAAAAAACTGCATCGAAGGGGGACAAGTTTCTCTCTCGACACCTTAC
>NC_061508.1:248935127-248963395 GCF_022539505.1 Lolium rigidum | reverse complement strand
GCACGAGCCGACTACTCCCCAGCCCGAAGATGGAGATTTCGAAGGAACAAAACAAAAGCACGGCGGCAGCCGGCACGAGCCGACCGCCCCCAGCCCGAAGATGGAGATTCCGAAGCTCTAAAGTAGCTTCGGCGGCAGCCGGCACGAGCCGACTACCCCAGCCCGAAAATGGATATTTCGAAGGAACAAAACAAAAGCCTCGGCGGCGGCCGGCACGAGCCGACCGCTCCCAGCCCGAAGATGGAGATATCGAAAAAATCAAGTTTCTGCCGCCGGCTGCCAACGTAAGCCGGCAGCCGACAGCCGAAAGCCGGCAAAGGAAAAGGAACATAAAGATGCACTCACCCGCCAAGCCGCGATCAAGCGCGCCAAAATCATCGGCCCAGCGCTTGGCAGTAGCCGTCAGCGCTGTGGACTTGGTGGTGACCTCCTCCTGCAGCGCAAGCCGCTGCTTCTCCACCTCCGTCAGCCGCCGGCTCAGATCATCCACCTTCTCCTTCTCCGCCGTCCTGAGGGAGTTGAGCTCGGTGAGGTGGTTCTGCTCCAGCTGGCGCAGCCGCGTCAGCTCCTGCTCAGCCAGCTTAAGCTTACGGGCGGCGGATCAGCCCGCCTCCTCGCTCACGGCGCACTGGTCGCGAGCGGCTCGGAGATCCGATTCCAGCTGAGGGACCTTGGCAGCTTCAGCTACGAGGCGACCAGAAAGAAATGTCAGCCAACTAAAGATCAGAAAGGAAATAAGACATCAAGTCGAAAGAAGCATGGAGCTTACCCTTGACGGCTTCCAGCTCGCGAGCCAAGTCGGCCCGGTCCAGCTTGGCCTTGTGGTAATGGGTAACGGCGCGATTATACAAAGTGGTGCGCCGGTCCATCACAGCCTAAGGAAAAGAAAAGGTCAGTTTATCAGGCGAAACCCGTGCCGGCTCCAAGCAGCCGGCCCGTGCCTCGGAGGGCTACCAGGATAATAATCAGATCAAAGACAGTCGAAGCTCACCTTGCCGGCTTCCTCCACCTTGGCGACGTTAGCCGCGGCCTCGGCTGCCTTGGCCTTGAGATCGGCCGCTGAGGCCGGAGAAGAACATCTCCACCGATGCTTGGCCGAGGGTCCCCTCCCGGCTGGTCACCTCGCAGGAATCGGCACGGAGCCACGCCTGCTCCATGGTGGCAGCCGAGCCGAGGCTGGAGTCGGAGGCGGACGGCACCTGAAGAAGAAGTGCGCCCTTGGCCACGTGCAGGCCCTGCTGCGGCGCTGATGGGGTTTCCGTCCTCACCAACGCGCGCGAGTCGGCGCCCTCCGTGCGCGCCGGCTCGTCCCTTTCCGGCTCCTGCCTGGTCGGCTCCCCCATAGTCGGCTCCGGTGGTGGCGGCGCTCCAGGCGAGGCAGACGGTCCAGTCGGCGCAGACATCTCCGGCGCCTGAGGTGCCCCCTCCGGACTTTCGTCCAGCACCACCACGCTCGGCCTGGCCCCGGCCCCGATCGCGGGCGGCGCAGCCCTGCCGGCTCCGGTTCCAGTCGCAGGCGGCGCAGAGCTGCCGGCTCCGGCTCCGGTCGACAGCGGCATGCCTAAGCCGGCCCCGGCAGATGGGCCCAGAGGGCGAGTCCGGCCCGGGAACATGTCGTCCAGCGTCACCTGGCGAGCCGGCTCAACCCGCGTGCCACGATCAGGCGCCGAGGCCAGCGGCACGGCGAAGGAGGGCGCCCCCGCGGCAGGCGGCGGCGGTGTAGGTGCGCGCGAGGAAGGCTGCGGCGTCTGCTCCCTCCTCTGGCGGGGAAGCGGCGACACAACGCGCGGAGCTTGCCGGGAGCCGCCGCCCTGAGCAAACTTGATAGGGACCCTAGCCGGATAGACAGACAGATAATAAGCATAAAAGTAAGGAAAGAAAAGGAATCAAACAAAAAAGAAGAGAAAGAGCTTACCCAGCCTGCTCCGGGACCATCTTCGGCTGATGCCGGCGCTGTTTCTTCGCCTTCGCCTCCAAGGCGGCGGTGGAGCCGACTCGCTTCGTGCCCTTGGGCGCCGAAGTCGCCGTGGTGCTTGGCGGCCTCGTACGCGAGAGGCACGGCGGGGATGGGCCCCGTGCCGGACGTCGCCGGCTCCTCCTCCTCCTGCTGCTGCGGCGAAGGAGGCGGATTGTGCTCCCCACGGCCGCCTAGACCAGGCGCCCACGGCAGGTCGTCGTCGCCGGCATGATCGCCGGCTTGGTCCGCCGGATCGACATGATCCGGCGTCCACCTCTTCGTCGCCAGGTCGCCGTCCTCGGCGGTTCCGGCGCTCAAAAGCTAGAAAGACAGAAAAAGCACGAACATGTAACAAGCCGGAAGTCGGCAAAAGAAAAAGAAGTCGGCCTCGCAGCCGCAAGCCGGAAAATGGCAAAGACACGAGGCTTACCCGCGCCGGTGGATGGTCCCTGTCGCAAGGCATCAGCCCGTAGCTCCAGTCCTCCGACAGGTTCGCCTTGGTGATGTAATTCACCCGGCTAGCCACCTGGGCCTTGGTGAGCGGCGCCTTGGACGTACGGTTCGGATCGAACCGGCCGGACATATGCCCGATCTTGTGGGTGCGTATTCTGGAGCGGCAGCACCGGCGCTCGGCGATGGTGCGAGAGGAGATCTTCGGCGGTCAGCCCGCCATCGGTGGCCGTCGCCGAGAAATCCCGAGCAGGTTCACCTCGGCGTTCGGATCCGTCGAGCGGGCGTTGTGGCTCCGGTTGATCCGACCAACCTGGAGGAGCCGGGTTGAACTCCGGCAAATTGATCCGGTCGACGAGCACCCCCTCGTTGCGCACGTAGAAGAATGACATCCGCCGGTTCTTCACCGAGTCAACGGTGGGGATTTTGGGGAAAGGCGTACCAGGCCGAGTGTAGATCGAGGCGGCGCCGCGGTCCCGCGAGCGGCCCTCGGTGGTCCGGGCCTTCAAGTAGAAGAGCCGGCTCCAGAAGTCGATGTCCGGCCACAAGCCGGCGTAAGCCTCCATGAACGCTACGAAGCAGCTCAGGAGGACGCACGCGTTGGCCGGAAGGTGATGCGGCTGAAGGCCGAAGTGATTGAGGAACTGCCGGAAGAACGTTGAAGCCGGCAGGCCCAGCCCGCGATCGAGGTGCGCGCCGAAAACGACGCGCTCGCCGGGCTCCGGCTTGGGCTCCCTCTCCCCGCCGGGCACCCGCGTGATCACCGACTTCGGGATGCGCCGGAGGGCGCACCGGGCGATCGATGTCGTCCTCCCGCATGTAGGAGCCCCTCCACGATCCGGCGGGGGACGCCATTGACGAGGTCGAGGAAGAAGATGACCAGGAGAGGCGGAACGGCGAGGAGGAGCCCTGCGACCGCGGCGGCGACAGCGGCGGCTGAGGACGCTCCGTCGAGACGCGCGGCCCCGTGGCGCCGGATTGACGGAGTGGCGGCAGCGGATCGGTGGAGATTCGCCCGCCGGAGTTCGCCAGCGGAAGAAGTTCGCCGGAGCGGTAGCGGGCTCGAGCGCGAGAGCGATGGCAGCGGGAGCGCGAGGAGGAAGAGAATGGCGAGTGGCCGCCTCGATGCCCCCCCGCAGCATTTATAGCCTCCTGCCGCGGGCGGTTGGCCTCCAAGTGGCGGTCGTGGGCCGTAACTCCCGGATTCTATGCGCCGTAACTGCGCGTAACTCCTCCCACGTCCACAACGGTTACCGGAAACGGCCACACCACGTCGCCCACTACCGCACCGGATCCGGAGAGACATTGATGCGACCAGACGAACCGACCGCCAGGCCAGGCGTCAGACCAGTCAAGTCGTGCGCGGGGCCCGAGGCGGCGGAGACTACGGCGCGCCGCAAGCCGGAGCCGGGCAATAGGTTCAACCTGGACCAAAATTCGTCAGCAAGGCGGAGACGCCATCATACCTTGCGGGAAAGCAAAAACTGTACCAAGTGTAAAAAAGGCGGCCGGCTAGAAGTAGCCGGCAAGAACGAGCCGGATGAGGGCGCAGCCGGCTGAACGAAAATTCTCAGTCGGCCCCTCCAAGTGCCGCCAAATACATTCAAGAAGCCAGGAAAACCTGCCTAGGTCCTTCTAAACGCAGGACCTTGCCGGCTTCGGGGGCTAATGTCGGGGGAAGACCCCGGGTAGGGCAATGGACGCTGAGCAGCCCGGCTGGCCACCGGCCGGCTCGCGGCAAAGGCCGGCCGAGGAGCAGCCGGCGCGGCGCCGTGGCCGGCTGGTCCGAAGCCGGCTGGCTCTAGGTCCTAGTCGGCACGGCTACGGCCGCCAATGCTGTAGGCTGGGCCGGCTTCTACAAGCCATATCCGACCGGGGTCTGTACCTCAGACCGACTCGAGGCTGGCGAGTCTTGCACTGGAAGGAACCGGGTTGGTGATCCGGGTTCCCAAAGTCCACGCTGACTTCATCTTCTGTAAAGCGCGGGGCACTGTGGAGCAATAGTGCCACGCGCCGGACAAGCCATCATGGCTTACGATGCGCCGTACAGGCTACAGTGGCTGACGGCGACAGAGACACTTCCTCTCCATACCGCTGACCGTGGCAGCCGGATGGGACAGGCCATGACGCCTCAACGGCTCCTGACGTCACCGCCTCGGGAAGGAGCGGAAGCCGAAGCCGGCCAAGCCGGCCAGTAGACTATAGGGTCTTATATGTAAAGTGCCGGTGCCTATATAAGCCGCACTACCCCCTCTCGTACAGAGAGATCGATCACTGATTGCTTTCACCTACCTACACCGCTGCCCTGTGAGAGAGACCATCGTCTCCCTTAGCCTCCCAGGGCCAGCCGGACACAGCTCTAGGAGCACCTTTGTACTGTGTGATCACCATATACACTCTAGCAGGAGTAGAGGTTTTACCTCCATCGGAGGGCCTCGAACCTGGGTACGTCGCCGTGTCGCTCGTGCCCATACCCGCTTCCGGATACCGCCATGAGATCTCTCAGGAGCCCCTTCGATTAGCCACCCTATGGCATATGCCGTGACGATACCACGACAGCACTATTTATAACAGAGTACTCCTTCATTTTAGCAGGGAAAGGAGTTTTTTCAATATAAGCTTCGGGAATAACACGATCAACAGTTTCAATTACAACACACTTATTAATAGATGAATCAATTTTATCTTTATATGGTTCATGATACTTATCAAAATTCTTCTTAGGCAATTCATAATGAGAGGCAAAATCTTTATAAAGATTTACAGCAACTTGGGAATCAAGACCATATGTAGCACTCATATTACGAAATAAATCAGTATCCATAAAAGCTTCAATGCATTTGTAATCATAAATTATACCTCGATTCTCTATCCTTGTCGTTCTCCCAACCTTCGCATTTTCTTGGATTCGATCAAGAAGGTCCCTTTTAAACTCTTCTTTGTTGCGTGTAAATGATCCAGTAACAAGAAGTATCCAGCAAAGTCTTGTCTTGAAAAGAAAGTCTTGCATAGAAATTATCAATAATAACATTACCAGGAAGCTCATGAATGGGGCATTTGAGCATTAAAGACTTCAATCTCCCCCATGCTTGGGCAATACTTTCTCCATCATGAGGCCAAAAATTATATATGCGATTCCGATCCTTATGAATTTCACTTGGAGGATAGAACTTAGAATAAAACCGGGGCACAATATCATTCCATTCAAGAGAATCCCCATTATCCAAGAATTTATACCAATGCGCCGCCTTACCGGACAGCGATAAAGAGAATAATTTCTTCCTCACTTCATCCATAGCAATACCTGCACATTTGAATAACCCGCATAATTCATGCAAAAACAAGTAAATGATCACCGGGGTGGACGGCTCCATCCCCTTCATAGCGGTTATCCATAACACGTTCAATAATTTTCATAGGTATTTTATATGGTATCACTTCCTCACTGGCGCCTCATCTACTACCGTTGCAGTAGTAGTAGATTTCCCAAATAGAAATTGAAGAGAAGATCTCTCCATAATGACTTATGGCAGCGAGGCAGTAAATAAAATCAGCACAACGATAGAAGGTTTTCCTTACCAATTCCACTTACCAATAGCGCTTCACTCCCGGCAACGGCGCCAGAAAAATAGTCTTGATGACCCACAAGTATAGGGGTGTATCGTAGTATCTTCGATAAGTAAGAATGTCGATCCCAACGAGGAGCGTAAGGTGTTGACAAGCAGTTTCGATGAAGGATTCGCCGTAAATGCTCACGGACAAGTATTCGGGGGTTTTGATGTAACAGTTGAATAAAGTACGAGTATGTAAAGTGCGAGAGTAACAATTGCAGCGAGTGGCCCAATCCTTTTTAGCACAAAGGACAAGCCGGTTTGTTTACTTATAATGACCAAACGTTCTCGAGGACACACGGGATTTTAGTCTAGTGCTTTCGCTACATACGGCTAAATAATCTTCATTGCTATGATAAGTGTTGTGTGGGTGAACCTATGCTAATGTACCGCCCTTCCTAGGACTAAATACATACTTGTGATTATACCCCTTGCAAGCATCCGCAACTACAAGAAAGTAATTAAGAATAAATCTAACCACAGCCTTAAAACTCGAGATCCTGCGATCCCTCCTCGCATCGATATACCAACGGGGGTTTAGGTTTCTGTCGCTCCGGCAACCCCGCAATTAGCAAACGAATACAAGATACATTCCCCTAGGCCCATAAATGGTGAAGTGTCATGTAGTCGACGTTCACATGACACCACTAGAAGAATAACACCACAACTTAAATATCACACCATTGAATATTACTCAACCATAGTTCACTACTAACATTTAGACTTCACCCATGTCCTCAAGAACTAAACGAACTACTCACGAGACATCATATGGAACATGATCGAGGTGATATGATGATGAATAACAATCTGAACATAAACTTGGTTCAATGGTTTCACTCAATAGCATCAACAACAAGTATAGATCGATACCGGGAGAGTTTCCCCTATCAAACAATCAAGATCAAACCCAAATTGCTATGGCGGTGATGGTGTCCAGCGGTGATGACGGCGGTGATGATGGTGGAGATGATGATGATGGTGATGGTGATGATGTCCAGCTCGATGTCGGTGACGATGGCGTCGATTTCCCTCCCGGAGGGAATTTCCCGGCGGATTCCTGCCCGCCGGAGAGCTCTTTTCTCTCTGGTGTTCTCCGCCCCGCAGAGGCGGCTGTAACTCTTCGTGAGGTACCCCTTCTGGCTTAGGTTTTTGGGACGAAGGATTTCGCGAAGAAAAGGAGGCGAAAAGGGTCGTGGGCCCTCCACACCACGTGGCGGCGCGGCCAGGGCTTGGGCCGCGCCGCCCTAGGGTGTGGGCCCACCCTGGCTCCTCCTGGCTCCTCCTTCTGGCTTCCTCCGTCATCTTGAAAAATAGGATTTTTGGTATAATTTCCTTCCACAGGTGATCTTCCGAAATATTGCCTTCTGACGGTGCTTTTTCCAGCAGAATCCTGGCTCCGGTGCTTGATCCTCCAATAATGATGAAACATGCAAAATAGATGAAATAACATAAGTATTGTGTCCCAATATGAAATATATCAATGAATAACAGCAAATTATGATATAAAATAGTGATGCAAATTGGACGTATCAAGCCCCAATTAATAAACTTTCATTAATAATTCTCTTCACATGTTTTGCCATGATTCATCAGTAAGCAACTTAATTTTGCAATAGACACTCCTCCATGGTATGTGAAATGTTGGAAGGCACCCGAGGATTCGGTTAGCCATGGCTTGAGAAAGCAAAGGTTGGGAGGAGTGTCATCCTTAAATAAACTGAAGTACATGTGTAAACAAAAGAGAAGAGGGATGATCTACCTTGCTGGTAGAGATAACGTCCTTCATGGGAGCCGCTCTTTGGAGGTCTGTTTGGCAAGGGGGTTAGAGTACCCGCTACCATTCGTTGACAACAACAAACACCTCTCAAAACTTTACTTTTATGCTCTCTATATGATTTCAAAACTTAAAAAGCTCTAGCACATGATTTAATCCCTGCTTCCCTCTGCGAAGGGCCTGTCTTTTACTTTATGTTGAGTCACTAAACCTATTTCCCTCCATCTCAAGCAAGCATTTGAGTTGTTGTGATCAAGCCATCTATATTGTGATCTATTTCATCATGTCTTTTATTCTTCCTTGTTTAAGTACAAGTTTTATCTGAATGAATATAGCTGTGCAAGTTATCAATGATTATGAGGAGATTACTATGATTGAGTATGCAAGTTTATTATAAGCTTTAATATGAGAGTGCTGCTCAATAGATAAGTATAATCTGTTAACTGTTCTCTGACCAAGAACAAAGTTTGCCATCACCAATTATGATTTCCTATGCACCTTTATTTGTGATTTCCTTCTACTTGTTTCAAGTTGAATTATATGAGGAAGTTGTCTACTAGAATGTCTTGTGTGAGTTAATATGATGCTTCTTGTCCGTATTTTATTTATCGACTCTTCACTCCATAAACATGTGGTCCCGTTTACTAAGTTCAGTTTCGCTTCGGGACAAGCGAAGTCTAAGCTTGGGGGGAGTTGATACGTCCATTTTGCATCACTATTTTATATCATAATTTGCTGTTATTCTTTGATATATTTCATATTTGGAGATGATACTTATGTTATTTCATCTATTTTGTATGTTTCATGATTATTGGAGGATCGCGCACCGGAGTCAGGATTCTGCTGGAAAAAGCACCGTCAGAATGCAATATTTCGGAAGATCAACAGTTGACGGAAATTATATGAAAAATCCTATTTTTCCAGAAGACGAAGGGAGCCAGAAGGGGGAGCCAAGGAGGGCCGAGGTGGGCCCACCTCATAGGCTGGCGCAACCCAAGGCCTGGCCGCGCCGCCCTGTGAGGAGGGGGCCCACAGCCCCCTCTGGCCGCCTCTCCTTCGCGTACATCTTCGTCCCGAAAACCTAAGCTCGGGGGGATAGTCGCGAAGAGTCACAGCCGCCTCGCGGGGCGGAAAACACCGAGAGAAAAGAGCTCTTCGGCAGGCTGAAACCGGGGAAATTCCCTCCCGGAGGGGGAAATCGACGCCATCGTCATCGTCATCGAGCTGGACATCATCTCCATCATCATCACCATCATCTTCATCATCATCACCGCCATCTCCACCGCTGCACCTCATCACCGCTGTAACAATTTAGGTTTGATCTTGATTGTTTGATAGGGGAAACTCTCCCGGTGTTGATTTCTACTTGTTATTGATGCTATTGAGTGAAACCGTTGAACCAAGGTTTATGTTCAGATTTTTATTCATCATCATATCACCTCTGATCATGTTCCATATGATGTCTCGCGAGTAGTTTGTTTAGTTCTTGAGGACATGGGTGAAGTCTAAATGTTAGTAGCGAATTATGTTGGTTAGTATTCAATGTTATGATATTTAAGTTGTGGTGTTATTCTTCTAGTGGTATCATGTGAACGTCGACTACATGATACTTCACCATTTATGGGCCTAGGGGAGTGCATCCTGTATTCGGTTGCTAATTGCGGGGTTGGCGGAGTGATAGAAACCTAAACCCCCGTTAGTATATCGATGAAGGAGGGATAGCAGGATCTCAGAGTTTAAGGCTGTGGTTAGATTTATCTTAATTACTTTCTTGTATTTGCGGATGCTTGCAAGGGGTATAATCAAAAGTATGTATTAGTCCTAGGAAGGGCGGTGCATTAGCATAGGTTCACCCACACAACACTTATCAAAACAATGAAGATTAATCAGCTATATGAAGCGAAAGCACTAGACTAAATTCCCGTGTGTCCTCAAGAACGTTTGGTCATTATAAGTAAACAAACCGGCTTGTTCTTTGTGCTAAAAAGGATTGGGCCAGTCGCTGCAATTATTTCTCTCGCACTTTACTTACTCGTACTTTATTCATCTGCTATACTAAAACCCCCTGAATACTTGTCTGTGAGCATTTACAGTGAATCCTTCATCGAAACTGCTTGTCAACTTCTGCTCCTCGTTGGGTTCGACACTCTTATTTATCGAAAGTACTACGATACACCCCCTATACTTGTGGGTCATCAGCTGTCACTCTGGGGCATCGGGTTCCGGACATAGACATGTGCAAACAACTTGTAGATACAATCTAAGCAATAAGTATAGAGCTTAAATCTAAGATCATGCCACTCGTGCACTAGTGACAAGAATTAAACACAACAAGATTGCAGCAACAATAACTTCACAAACTTTATAGATAGACTGATCATAATGTAACAATTCATCGGATCCCAACAAACACAACACCGATTACATCAGATGGATCTCAATCATGTAAGGCAGCTCATGAGATCATTGTATTGAAGTACATGGGAGAGAGAGTACCAACTAGCTACTTCTAGAACCCGTAGTCCATGGGGGAACTACTCGCGGAGCATGATGGAGGCGGTGGCGTCGATGGAGAAGCCTTCCGGGGCACTTCCCCGTCCCGGCGGCGTGCCGGAACAGAGATTCTGTCCCCCGAAACGGAGTTTCGTGATGGCGGCAGCGCCCCTGGAGTCTTTCTGGAATATGATTGATTGATATAGGGTTTTCGCGTCGCGAGGAATATATAGGCGAAAGGGGGCGCGAGGGGGTGCCCGGGGGGCCCACCTCATAGGGCGGCGCGCCCCCTCCTAGGCCGCGCCGCTAGGTGGTGTGGGGCCCCCTTGGCCCATCTCCGTCTCTCCTTCGGTGTTCTGGGTCCGTCTCGGTAAAATAGGAGGTTTGGCTTTTGTTTCGTCGAATTCCGAGAATATTGCCCGAACAGCTTTTCTGGAACCAAAAATAGCAGAAAACAGGAACTGACACCTTGGCATCTCGTTAATAGGTTAGTGCCAGAAAATGCATAAAATCATTATAAAGTGTGAGCAAAACATGCATGTATTGTCATCAAACTAGCATGGAACATCAGAAATTATAGATACGTTGGAGACGTATCACTTCTCAACCTTGTTGATGAAATAGATGGAAGCGCAATCATGTGACTCCATACGCAGATAACCAAGATAACACGAGGTATGGCTACTTGCTCCGATTTTTATAATGCCTTTGGAACTCTACTGTTCTCTGTTCATGTGGGTGGAACTTGTCCCAATTTCACTGTTTGGAGCTGTCATTAATGGTTGTTGGCGTCAGAAACCCACCGGCGGGCAGCGACTGGCAACACAGGAGAGCCGGGAACAACTAAGGGCTGCGGCTGGCCCCAGTCCCTCCGAGCGACGGCCCGCAAAGCCTTCGGTCACGCGCCCGATGCCTGTCGCAAGGGCGTGCCACCTGACCTATACCCGGTCGTGAAGGTGTGGATGATGCCTCGCTTAGTTTCCTGCAGGGCACACACGTAAACGTTAAATACGACCCTTGATCGGCTCTCGTGTTATCCCGTGAATCGGCTCAAAGAGCCGATCCACCCATGATTCAGACAAGGTGTCCGAATATATGGTGGTCCTGCTTGATCAAGATAAAGCTAATAAGATCTACGACGATTTGGGTTTTCACCGCATAATCGGATCATCCTACTCACGATTGGGCCTCGCGCTCGCGTACGGTGATCGTGAGCCGATCCTAGACAGGGCCTAAAAACCAACACGAGGTTGATCCTCGGAACGTCCTGTCTAGGGCCAGCAAACTACACCCTACACGCCCGCTGGATCCTCCAACCCTTTGTAAGGCCTAACTATTGCAGATGTTAAACTAATCCTTGAAGAATCAAGGAGCAACCGTAACGGATCGAATCTACTAAATAATGATCAAGCGGGGTGCCGCCCCTACACCTAAGATAGGCGTAAGGGCGGCTAGACATGCAAGGGTCGCACTACGATAGCATATTATACGAAAAACAATGCTAACCCTAACATGCCTAAGATAACTACGTTGCTCGCCATCAAAAAGGCTTCAGTACGAGCAACGCATGAACAACGGGGATAGGCATTACGCTGCCTAGATCGCAAGATGCGATCTAGGCAGCATGGTGCTTACCGGAGAAACCCTCGAGACGAAGGAGTTGGCGATGCGCCGAGATTTGTTTGGGTGAACGTTGGTTGTTGTTTATTCCATAAACCCTAGATACATATTTATAGTCCAGGGGACTTTCTAACGTGGGCGTGCACTAAACCGTGCACGGGCCAAACTCTATCTTCTAATCGACACGTATCCTAATATGTTACAGATACATGGGCCAACTAGCCCAAACTTTGCACGTAAAGGCTGATTCACATACTTCTTCAACGTAGATTCTTCAAGTCCATCCTGATCGCGGCCCACCTCTGACTCGGTCAAATTCTGGTGATAACACATGCCCCCCTGATGTCTACGGGAGCTTCTATTCTTGTAGACAGTGTTGGGCCTCCAAGTGCAGAGGTTTGTAGAACAGCAGCAAATTTCCCTTAAGTGGATACCCAAGGTTTATCGAACTCAGGGAGGAAGAGGTCAAAGATATCCCTCTCATGCAACCCTGCAACCACAAAGCAAGAAGTCTCTTGTGTCCCCAACACACCTAATAGGTGCACTAGTTCGGCGAAGAGATAGTGAAATACAGGTGGTATAAATAAGTATGAGCAGTAGTAACGGTGCCGTAAAAGTGCTTGTCGGCGTGTAGTTGATGGTGGTAATATTGCAGCAGTAGTAACACAATGAAAACAAGAAACAAGCAAGTAGTAACTCAGCGGTATTTAGGAACAAGGCCTAGGGATTAGACTTTCACTAGTGGACACTCTCATCATTGATCACATAACAGAACGAGATAAATGCATACTCTACACTTTTGTTGGATGATGAACACATTGCGTAGGATTACACGAACCCTCAATGCCGGAGTTAACAAGCTCCACAATAATGCTCATGTTTTAGTAACCTTCGAGTGTAAGATAGATCAACAGACTAAACCAAGTACTAGCATAGCATGCACACTGTCACCTTCATGCATATGTAGGAGGAATAGATCACATCAATATTATCATAGCAATAGTTAACTTCGCAATCTCCAAGAGATCATGATCATAGCATAAACCAAGTACTAACATGGTGCATGCACTGTCACCTTTGCACACATGCAGGAGGAATAAAACTACTTTAATAACACATCACTAGAGTAGCACATAGATAAATTGTGATACAAACTCATATGAATCTCAATGAGATCATTGTATTGAAGTACATGGAAGAGAGATGAACCACATAGCTACCGGTACAGCCCCGAGCCTCGATGGAGAACTACTCCCTCCTCATGGGAGCAGCAGCGGTGATGAAGATGGCGGTGGAGATGGCAGCGGTGTCGATGGAGAAGCCTTCCGGGGCACTTCCCGCTCCGGCAGGGTGCCGGAACGAAGATCCTGTCCCCGCATCTTGGCTTCGCGATGGCGGCGGCTCCGGCAGGTTTCGTGGGTTTCGTCAATTGGTATCGGGTTTTCGATCCAGGGGCTTCTTATAGGCGAAGAGGCGGCGCAGGGGGTCACCAGGGTGCCCTCACCACCAGGTGGCGCGGCCGTGGCCTGGCCCGCGCCCAGGTGTGGTGTGGGGCCCCCCGGCCCATCTCTCGGCAGCTCTCGAGTGTTCTGGATGGTTCCGGGAAAAATAGGAACCTGGGCGTTGATTTCGTCCGATTCCGAGAATATTTCGTTACTAGGATTTCGGAAACCAAAAACAGCAGAAAACAGGAACTGGCACTTCGGCATCTTGTTAATAGGTTAGTTCCAGAAAATGCATAAATATGACATATAATGTGTATAAAACATGTAGATATCATCAATAAAGTAGCATGGAACATAAGAAATTATCGATACGTCGGAGACGTATCAGCATCCCCAAGCTTAGTTCTGCTCGTCCCGAGCGGTGTAAAACGATAACAAAGATAATTTCTTAAGTGACATGCCATCATAACCTTGATCATATTGTAAACATATGTAATGAATGCAGCGATCAAAACAATGGTAATGACATGAGTAAACAACTGAATCATAAAGCAAAGACTTTTCATGAATAGTACTTCAAGACAAGCATCAATAATTCTTGCATAAGAGTTAACTCATAAAGCAATAATTCAAAGTAAAGGTATTGAAGCAACACAAAAGAAGATTAAGTTTCAGCGGTTGCTTTCAACTTATAACATGTATATCTCATGGATAATTGTCAATGCAAAGCAATATAACAAATGCAATATGCAAATATGTAAGAATAAATGCACAGTTCACACAAGTGTTTGCTTCTTGAGGTGGATAGAAATAGGTGAACTGACTCAACATTGAAAGTAAAAGAATGGTCCTCCATAGAGGAAAAGCATCGATTGCTATATTTGTGCTAGAGCTTTGATTTTGAAAACATGAAACAATTTTGTCAACGGTAGTAATAAAGCATATGCATCATGTAAATTATATCTTATAAGTTGCAAGCCTCATGCATAGTGTACCAATAGTGCCCACACCTTGTCCTAATTAGCTTGGGTTAAAACTGATCATCATTGCATAACATATGTTTCAACCAAGTGTCACAAAGGGGTACCTCTATGCCGCCTGTACAAGGGTCTAAGGAGAAAGTTCGCATTGGATTTCTCGCTTTTGATCATTCTTCAACTTAGACACCCATACCGGGACAACATAGACAACAGATAATGGACTCCTCTTTTAATGCTTAAGCATTCAACAACAGTTAATTCTTTTCTCATAAGAGATTGAGGTTATTTGTCCAAAACTGAAACTTCCACCATGATTCATGGCTTTAGTTAGCGGCCCAATGTTCTTCTCTAACAATATGCATACTCAAACCATTTGATTGTGAAAACCGCCCTTACTTCAGACAAGACGAACATGCATAGCAACTCACATGATATTCAACAATGAGTTGATGGCGTTCCCCAGTAAACATGGTTATCGCACAACAAGCAACTTAATAAGAGATAAAGTGCATAATTACATATTCAATACCACAATAGTTTTTAAGCTATTTGTCCCATGAGCTATATATTGCAAAGGTGAATGATGGAATTTTAAAGGTAGCACTCAAGCAATTTACTTTGGAATGGCGGGAAAATACCATGTAGTATAGGTAGGTATGGTGGACACAAATGGCATAGTGGTTGTTTGGCTCGAGGATTTGGATGCATGAGAAGTATTCCCTCTCGATACAAGGTTTAGGCTAGCAAGGTTGTTTGAAGCAAACACAAGCACGAACTAGTACAGCAAAACTCACATAAAAGACATATTACAAGCATTATAAAACTATACATCGTCTTCCTTGTTGTTCAAACATCTTACTAGAAAATATCTAGACTCTAGAGAAACCACTCATGCAAACCAAATTTTAACAAGCTCTATGTATTTCTTCACTAATAAGTGTAAGGTATATGATGCAAGAGCTTAAACATGAGCACAACAATTGCCAAGTATCACATTACCCAAGACTTTATAGCAATTACTACATGTAGCATTTTCCAATTCCAACCATATAACAATTTAACGAAGAGGAAACTTCGCCATGAATATTATGAGCTAAGAACACATGTTTTCATACGAACCAGCGGAGCGTGTCTCTCTCCCACACGAGCATTTATTCAAACAAAAACAAAAACAAAAACAAACCGACGCTCCAAGAAAAAGCACATAAGATGTGATGGAATAAAAATATAGTTTCAGGGGAGGAACCTGATAATGTTGTCGATGAAGAAGGGGATGCCTTGGGCATCCCCAAGCTTAGACGCTTGAGTCTTCTTGATATATGCAGGGGTGAACCACCGGGTGCATCCCCAAGCTTAGAGTTTTCACTCTTCTTGATCATAATATATCATCCTCCTCTCTTGACCCTTGAAAACTTCCTCCACACCAAACTCGAAACAACTCATTAGAGGGTTAGTGGACAATAAAAATTAACATGTTCAGAGGTGACACAATCATTCTTAATACTTCTGGACATTGCATAATGCTACTGGACATTAGTGGATCAAAGAAATTCATCCAACATAGCGAAAGAGGCAATGCGAAATAAAAGGCAGAATCTGTCAAAACAGAACAGTCCGTAAAGATGGATTTTATTAGGCCACCAGACTTGCTCAAACGAAAATGCTCAAATTGAATGAAAGTTGCGTACATATCTGAGGATCACTCACGTAAATTGTCATAATTTTCTGAGTTACCTACAGAGAATTAGACCCAGATTCGTGACAGCAAAGAAATCTGTTTCTGCACAGTAATCCAAATCTAGTACTTACTTTACTATCAAAGACTTTACTTGGCACAACAAAACACAAAAATAAGATAAGGAGAGGTTGCTACAGTAGTAAACAACTTCCAAGACACAAATATAAAACAAAGTACTGTAGCAAAATAACACATGGGTTATCTCCCAAGAAGTTCTTTCTTTTTAGCCATTAAGATGGGCTCAGCAGTTTTAATGATGCACTCGCAAGAAATAGTATATAAAGCAAAAGAGAGCATCAAGAGGCAAATTAAAAACACATTTAAGCCTAACATGCTTCCTATGAAGAGGAATCTTGTACACAAATGAATTCATGAAGAACAAAGTGACAAGCATAAGAGGATAAAACAAGCGTAGCATCAAAAATTTCAGCACATAGAGAGGCATTTTAGTAACATGAAAATTTCTACAACCATATTTTCCTCTCTCATAATAACTTTCAGTAGCAACATGAGCAAACTCAACAATATAACTATCACATAAAGCATTCTTATCATGAGTCTCATGCATAAAATTATTACTCTCCACATAAGCATAATCAATTTTATTAGTTGTAGTGGGAGCAAATTCAACAAAGTAGCTATCATTATTATTCTCATCAAGTGTAGGAGGCATAGTATAATCACAACAAAATTTACTCTCCATAGTAGGTGGCACCAAAAGACCACTATCATTATCATCATCGTAAATAGGAGGCAAAGTATCATCAAAGAAAATTTTCTCCTCAATGCTTGGGGGACTAAAAATATCATGAAAACCAGCTTCCCCAAGCTTAGAACTTTCTATATCATTATCAACAATGGTGTTCAAAGCGTTCATACTAATATTACTACCAGCATGCAAATAAGATTTCATAGGTTTTTTAATTTTCGCATCAAACAATCCAAGTTTTAAATCAGGAAATAGAACAAGAAGCTCACTCTTATACATTATGCCAAACTAGTGTAAACAAGAAACAAAAAGATGCAATTGCAGGATCTAAAGGAAATAGCTTTGAGCACACACACAACGGCGCCGGAAAAATACTTTACCTGAGACCGTAGTATGAGTGCCTTTTTACCTTTCCTCCCCGGCAACGGCGCCAGAAAAGTGCTTGATGTCTACGGGAGCTTCTATTCTTGTAGACAGTGTTGGGCCTCCAAGTGCAGAGGTTTGTAGAACAGCAGACAAGTTTCCCTTAAGTGGATACCCAAGGTTTATCGAACTCGAGGGAGGAAGAGGTCAAAGATATCCCTCTCATGCAACCCTGCAACCACAAAGCAAGAAGTCTCTTGTGTCCCCAACACACCTAATAGGTGCACTAGTTCGGCGAAGAGATAGTGAAATACAGGTGGTATAAATAAGTATGAGCAGTAGTAACGGTGCCAGAAAAGTGCTTGCTGGCGTGTAGTTGATGGTGGTAATATTGCAGCGAGTAGTAACACGAGTAAAACGAGTAAACAAGCGGTAGTAACTCAGCGGTATTTAGGAACAAGGCCTAGGGATTAGACTTTCACTAGTGGACACTCTCATCATTGATCACATAACGGAACGGATAAATGCATACTCTACACTTTTGTTGGATGATGAACACATTGCGTAGGATTACACGAACCCTCAATGCCGGAGTTAACAAGCTCCACAATAATGCTCATGTTTTAGTAACCTTCAGTGTAAGATAGATCAACGAGACTAAACCAAGTACTAGCATAGCATGCACACTGTCACCTTCATGCATATGTAGGAGGAATAGATCACATCAATATTATCATAGCAATAGTTAACTTCGCAATCTCCAAGAGATCATGATCATAGCATAAACCAAGTACTAACATGGTGCACGCACTGTCACCTTTGCACACATGCAGGAGGAATAAAACTACTTTAATAACACATCACTAGAGTAGCACATAGATAAATTGTGATACAAACTCATATGAATCTCAATGAGATCATTGTATTGAAGTACATGGAAGAGAGATGAACCACATAGCTACCGGTACAGCCCCGAGCCTCGATGGAGAACTACTCCCTCCTCATGGGAGCAGTAGCGGTGATGGTGATGGCGGTGGAGATGGCAGCGGTGTCGATGGAGAAGCCTTCCGGGGGCACTTCCCCGCTCCGGCAGGGTGCCGGAACGTAGATCCTGTCCCCCGGATCTTGGCTTCGCGATGGCGGCGGCTCCGGCAGGTTTTCGTGGGTTTCGTCAATTGGTATCGGGTTTTCTGATCCAGGGGCTTCTTATAGGCGAAGAGGCGGCGCAGGAGGGTCACCGGGGTGCCCTCACCACCGTGTGGCGCGGCCGTGGCCCGGCCCGCGCCCGGGTGTGGTGTGGGGCCCCCCGGCCCATCTCTCGGCAGCTCTCGAGTGTTCCGGATGGTTCCGGGAAAAATAGGAACCTGGGCGTTGATTTCGTCCGATTCCGAGAATATTTCGTTACTAGGATTTCTGAAACCAAAAACAACGAAAACGAGAGCTGGCACTTCGGCATCTTGTTAATAGGTTAGTTCCAGAAAATGCATAAATATGACATATAATGTGTATAAAACATGTAGATATCATCAATAAAGTAGCATGGAACATAAGAAATTATCGATACGTCAGAGACGTATCACCCCCTGGTTTTGGAAATGACATTTCCAAAATCATTACGCTTTCTTTCGTCGGGTCATGTCGTGGCAGAGCAAAAAACTGCCGCAGAATCCTTCATCATGATGCCTTGCCCCTTCCGCTTCCACGCGGCCTGCGAAATTTTTCTACCGGGCACCACTTCCTCGGGAACTGCTGTGGCATTGAATCTTCCGCATATCCCCTTTATTTAACCGTTTTACACAGTTTTGCGTCTTCATCCTCTTCGCATTAGCACCCAAAAAACCCTTCTGCGCCACCAATGTCTTCCTCCTCCTCATCCTCCTATGGGTCCTCTTCCTCCCGCGAGACGCCGCCGGACATCCGCGCCCCAGAAGAATGGGACCTGGAAGACCACGCCTCCTCCATCTGGTCCGAAGACGACCAGTCCCTGACCAGCGGGGATGAAGACCTTCAGTTCCTCGCCGACGGGGAACTGGAGTCGGAAAGTGAAGATGACCGATTCCCCTGGGACGGCTTCCCCACCTCTGAAGAAGAGGGAAAGGAAGACGACGACGACGACTCCCCCGAGGGCTATCCACCAGCGAAACGCCTCCGCATGTGGTGGGACGACGACAGCAGCGACGATGAAGATGGGGATGAAGCCCCCATAGAGGGCTACGGGAGTAGCGACGAGGAACCTGTCGGCAGCAGTGCCGATGAGAGTTCCAAGGATGATGGCGAGGGCAGCGACGGCCCGTAGATTAGGGTCCACTAGTATAAGTCTAGCAGTAGTAGATTGGTCTCGTGCAGAGCCAGCCGATTTGAACTAAATCGGCTCTCAAGAGGAGAGGACCTTCGGGGTGAGTTACCCCCAAGTTCCTTCAGTCCACTTCTCGCGCCTTGCTGGTCAGATCGGCTCCTTTCCTTCGGCGGATTTGATGCGATCCTCCTTGAGTCGGCGGCCATGCACCGGCTTTTCATCCTTAGGTCGATGTCTGCGCATCGACTGTGCTTAAATTTTTTTTTTTGAATTCGGCCGATTTATGCATCGGCCCCCATGCTTCAATACCCATCAAAGATTATCTTGAACTGCTGGGTATTAGGAAGACACTTCTGCTGCATACCCTCGTGTTTTGTCCACTCAGGTGCCCCCGAGCCGATTCTCGCAGTGACTCGCTGAAATCGGCTCTACGATTAGCCAAGGCATTCTATGTGAACGTCGGATCTGCTAGGACCAGTGTGGCATTCCTCCAGCTCATCAGCCGACGTAAATCCATCTCCTATTAGATTGGCGTTGAACCAAGGCAGGACGGATGGTGAGGATAATTTTGGCCGATTGCTGGGATCGGCCTCCACTTTGCTTGCTCGATGAAGGCTTTGTAATGTTCCTCCATAAACTTTTTGGGGCCGATCACAAGGATTAGCCTCGCCATACTTGCTCATTGTTCTGTTCTTGCTACTTGGTCAGGCCGGTGGATAAAACCAGCCCGATCTCTGACTTCAACATATTGGTGCGCTTGCTGTCGTCCACCTTGAGTGCATCGTGTAATCGTGGAGCACTAAGCATCGTCGGAAGGACGAGCACCATGTTTGTGCCAGCCGATGTCTCATCATCGGCTTTCCTTTGCTTGGGGCGCCACTCTTTTCTTTGTGGACGACCCTCTTCATCCAGGGTTCGCTGAACCTTTGCAGCCAGATCAGGTCGTGCCTTCCTTAGCGTATGCAAGTATAACCTTTCGGCTTCCTCCAGGCCGCGTAATCGCTGAACCCTGCGTTTTTGGGAACGTCTGAGTCCATCAGGGCACCACCTTGGTCGGTGGTACCTGTCTTCTTCTTCTTCTTGTCCCTCGTTTTCCGAATCCTCGAGATCTTCCCATCGAGGGGACTCAGCGCGTTTGCTTTGTGGCGGAGAGGCCCTAAGCGCTCGAACACGGACACGTTGGCTGCCTCCTTCTTCTTCTGGTTGCATTCTGGGCAATTGCCGATTGTGGGCAATCGGCTCATTCCTGAATCCCAGCAGTGTCTGAAGAAGGGACAGTCCCAGTGCCTGTCCTCGTCGTCCCGCTCCCCTGACTTTTCCTTGGCACGGCGCTCGTGCTCCTCCTCATCGCGATCGTGCCGCCGATGTCTTCTGGCTTCTCTAGCCAGACGATCTCTTTCATCATCCTCGCCGGATCGTCGGCGTTGGTCATACTGGCTCACATATTTGTTGAGGAGGTGATCAGAGAGAGGTCGCTGATATCTTATGTTCTTCACTTCTCCCTCTGTGACGTAGCGCTTGCCATCTTGGCGGAGCCGATCGCGTGGAGCGGCTTCCTCTGTGTCTTTGCTATGAGAGCAGCTGCCCTCATCTCCGTCCTTACCAGAGTGGTGCCCAAGCTCTACCATGTTGATATTGCACGAGAAATCTGGCTGGCACCCTCCATGGTAAGCATACTCCACCATGTTAACGGCGGGGAAAGGGTGTGTGTCGACCTTCATGGCGCATCTGGTTAAAAATTAACCGTCCATTTTCTATCGCCATTTGGATCTGCTGCCGCCACACCCTGCAGTCGTTGGTGGTGTGGGAGAACGTGTTATGCCATTTGCAGTATGGCTTTCCGTTCAGCTCCTGCGCCGTGGGGACCTTGTGGCCTTCGGGTACCTTTATATGCTTCTCCGTGAGTAAGAGATCGAAAATCTGCTCAGCTTTGGTCACGTCGAAGTCGAACCCTTTTGGAGGAATTTGTGGCTTCACCCACTTACAGGACACGGGGTTTGTCGTCCGAGTCCATTCAGCCACTGCTACCTCCTGATCTCCCATAGTACCTTCATCCTCGTCTGCCTCAACCAGGGCCACCGCACGCTTGAATTTGTCCTGGTAAACATCTGGGTGGCGCTGTTCATATGCTGACAGCTTCTGCACCATGTGCGCCAGCGAAGGGTAGTCTGCTTGGGAGGCCACGTCCTTGATCGATGATGAGAGACCCACCACCGCTAACTCGACTGCTTCCTTTTCACTTACGTGAACTGAAAAGCATCGGTTCCTAATGGTCCTGAAGCGCTGGATGTATTCTGCCACTGTTTCCCCGCGCTTCTGTCGTACTTGTGCAAGATCGGCAATGCCAGCCTCGGAAGCTTCTGAGTGGTACTGTAGGTGGAACTGCTCTTCCAACTGCTTCCAAGTCCGGATTGAGTTCGGTGGCAGCGATGCGTACCACCCGAAAGCCGATCCTGTGAGGGACTGTGCGAAGAACCTCACACGCAGCTCGTCTGATGCTGAGATTGTGCCCAGCTGTGCCAAATATCGGCTCACATGCTCGATGGAGCTGGAACCATCCGATCCACTAAACTTTGTAAAGTCAGGGAGCCGATATTTGGGAGGCAGCGGAATCAATTCGTAGTCGTTGGGGTACGGCTTGGTATAGCCGATTGCCCTTCTTTTCGGCATCATGCCGAACTGGTCCTTTAGGATCGTACAAATTTCATCCGCTGTGATGGCCGAAGGCGATGGACCCTGAAGATTCGTCGGGGTGGCATACCTGGCCAGCCATGCTTGCTTTTCCAGTTCTGAGCCAACTGCAGGAGCTGAGCTCTGGAGGTTCGTCGGAGTGGCGTACTTAGCTAGCCACGTCTGCTGCTCAAGATCTGCTCCTGACGTTCCTCCTGCTGTTCCAGAGGCCCCTGCTGTCGCAGCCTGGTTCGAGAGTGCCCGTGTGCTGCCGTCTGGTATGTATGCGCACGCGTATCCGTGCGGGATCTCCTTGGGCGCCTCCGGTAGGAATTGGTAGTCACTAGGATCACCAACAATTTTGTAGACGACGTATGCCGATGAGTTCGGCACTCCTGGTGCTGCCCATGCGAGCGGCAGCGGTGGATGGGACTGGAGTGGCATCTCTCCCGTGAAAGTCCCCGAGCTGGTCCCGACGGAGAATACCGGTGGCTCATGATTTCCTGGACCACGCGCAGAGCGACACGCTCCAAGGTGTTCACCAGGCTCTCAGAGTGGCGGTGCAGCGAATGAGCCACCATGTAGTTGATCTCCTGATGCAACGACCTGGTGCATTCTTCTGACGGAGCGGATAGGTCTACTCCATCGAGTGCGCCTTCCGGTGAGAACCCCTTCCACCTGACGCCATGGGAGCGGGTTCTGTGGAAAGAGCCGATGAGTTCGGCTTCGAGGACTGCCTTGATCTCGTCGTGCTTCTTCTTGAGCTCGTCAGTCAGGTCCTCATACTTGACCGGAGTGCTTTCCGCCATCTCAGATGTAGATGGCGATGCGGTGGATGTTGAAGATTGTCCCACCGGGCGTGCCAGAATGTGTTGGCGTCAGAAACCCACCGGCGGGCAGCGACTGGCAACACAGGAGAGCCGGGAACAACTAAGGGCTGCGGCTGGCCCCAGTCCGTTTGAGCGACGGCCCGCAAAGCCTTCTGGTCACACGCCCGATGCTATCGCAAGGGCGTGCCACCTGACCTATACCTGGTCAGGAAGGTGTGGATGATGCCTCGCTTAGTTTCCTGCAGGGCACACACGTAAACGTTAAATACGAGCCTCGATCGGCTCTCGAGGTTATCCCGTGAATCGGCTCAAAGAGCCGATCCACCCATGATTCAGACAAGGTGTCCGAATATATGGTGGTCCTGCTTGATCAAGATAAAGCTAATAAGATCTACGACGATTTGGGGTTTTCACCGCATAATCTGATCATCCTACTCACGATTGGGCCTCGCGCTCGCGTACGGTGATCGTGAGCCGATCCTAGACAGGGCCTAAAAACCAACACGAGGTTGATCCTCGGAACGTCCTGTCTAGGGCCAGCAAACTACACCCTACACGCCGCTGGATCCTCCAACCCTTTGTAAGGCCTAACTATTGCAGATGTTAAACTAATCCTTGAAGAATCAAGGAGCAACCGTAACGGATCGAATCTACTAGATAATGATCAAGCGGGGTGCCGCCCCTACACCTAAGATAGGCGTAAGGGCGGCTAGACATGCAAGGGTCGCACTACGATAGCATATTATACGAAGAACAATGCTAACCCTAACATGCCTAAGATAACTACGTTGCTCGCCATCAAAAGGCTTCGATACGAGCAACGCATGAACAACGGGGATAGGCATTACGCTGCCTAGATCGCAAGATGCAATCTAGGCAGCATGGTGCTTACCGGGAGAAACCCTCGAGACGAAGGAGTTGGCGATGCGCCGAGATTTGTTTGGGTGAACGTTGGTTGTTGTTTATTCCATAAACCCTAGATACATATTTATAGTCCAGGGGACTTTCTAACGTGGGCGTGCACTAAACCGTGCACGGGCCAAACTCTATCTTCTAATCGACACGTATCCTAATATGTTACAGATACATGGGCCAACTAGCCCAAACTTTGCACTTAAAGGCCGATTCACATACTTCTTCAACGTAGATTCTTCAAGTCCATCCTGATCGCGGCCCACCTCTGACTCGGTCAAATTCTGGTGATAACAATGGTTTCAGTAAATCTTGCAACTGAGGTTTTCTTGCAGTGCCTTTTATTGTGTTTCTTTGATGCATTGCAATTGTCATGTAGTTGGATAGAACCATTGATAGAAAATGCTATTTGAGTATTTTGCATCCTTCCGGAAGCTCATAATAGGTTGTAGTATTTTGAAAGCTAATCTTTACTCAATTCTACATTATTGCTGGTGCCATCTATTTTAAAGATTTTTGTATTTCGAAATCATGTAGCTAGTAAGTTGTAGTTTCTGAGTTCTATACCCTTTATTCGTTGGTAATTTTTTCTTTATCCAATATGCATGGTTCATGATAGGCTTTTCTTGAATTATTTTATTAGCTTCTGAGTTGGTAACGGTTATGTTGTTTTGCTAGGTGCTCAGCTTGACCTTGCTTGTTATTTTTTAGTTTTAGTTGTGATAGTAAATGTGTTGGCTTGTTAGCTTGACGTTTCTGTGCATGTTGCCATGAACTGGTGCTTATGTTAGTCTATCGGCTCTTTTTTTTTAGTTTCTTACTTAGGCATCATAGCAAACAATTTCCTTTCTACTGGCTATTTAGTAATAGTTTGCTGCGAATTATGCTTATATTGTTCCCAACCCTTCTACTTGCTATATGCTTGTTGGCATTCCTAGTCTAGTCGTGTGAAGGTTCTTGTTTTATCATAAGTTCTAGTGATAACTCTGCAGCTCATTCATCTTATGTTTTAGCTATTGGACCAGCTAGATATTGTCCCCTATATTATGGTTATATATTAGAATGATGCCAGAAGTAAATGCATCATTAGAAAAATTGTATGGTGAAAAAAGTGTTTGGCATCTCAACTGCTCCTATTATTCATTTGGGTGTGTTCTCTAGATGACCCCTATGTTTCAACAGTAGAACGATAGATGCTTCTTTTTTTAGAAAACAGGCAGACAAGCCCGACTTTAACTTAATAAAGCCACACGGTAGCCAGTTAGGGTTACACACTGCTGGGCATTACAGCTTTGCCACAAGGACACGACCAAGAGGTCCAACATAGCAACAGGCACCATAAGACAAAGATAAACACTAGCGGATCAGCCTACGCCCAAGGGCCGCATCAGGGCAGACTACTTCTTCACGTCGCCGAGGGCTTCAGGTGCACGTACAGCTCCCTTAGCTCTTGTGCCATCCAGTTTAGCCCCTCCTTTTCTCTTGCTTTGAACTTTAGGCTCCACAGCTGCAAAAGAATGATAATTTTGTAAATAATGTCAGCTGGGTTAGAGATAACTTTCTTTTCAATCGCAAGCTTATTTCGCGTGTTCCAAAGGGCCCAGGATTGTGCCAGGAAGAGCACCCACAGCAGCTTCCTAGCATAACCAGAGAAACCAGAGAGGATAGCGTGGAATTGGGCGAAGTTTGCCGGACACCAGGTGCATCCCAGCAGCTGGCGTAGCACTGACCAAGCGAATTTAGCAAGGGAACAAGCGAATTTAGCAGATGCTTCTTTTGCTCCAATTCAAATAAAATTCAATCTATTTCTCTCACCTTCATATTGCTTGCATGATTTTAGTTGAATGCAATCAACCAATCATACATGCACCATGCTAACATTTGTCCAGCTGTTCCGCATGCTCATGTACCATGGTGCTTGTAAGGATTTTATTGTTGGACTGTAATGACTTTTGTACTGATGTTGCTATAATGCAATCACTTATGTATTGATGCTTGTAGATGCATGATCGATACCATTTTTTTGTATACAATCTGGTACTGGTGCTTGTAGAAGCATGATCAAAACAATTTTTTTATTAAAGTGACGATACATTCCGGTACTAATGTATTTGTATTATCGATGTGAGTTATGTTCTTCTAGCGGGCTAAAAAGATTAGATTAATATTTCCGATATAAATCTTGTTCAGACTGTCAAACAGGATTGTGTTTTTATCCATGTGTCCATAACCTTGGATACACTTGGATAAACTTGTGCGCAAAACCTTTCATCCAAACAAGTGTTGTGAGTGCAAGGGAACTTTTGGATGATTAGGTGTTTTCACCAAAACCTCTTGGAAAAACGCACACAAAAACACTAGAAAATCCTTGCACCAAACAAGGCCTACGTGTTAGCATGGGGTGGAATTTTAGTGGATACTTGGCATAAACCTCGAGTTGTATGCAACTTCTTTAGGCCGACCCCAAAATACTCTTAATCTTTGTCAATTTAGTTATGTTGTATTGCTTCCAGAATTCCTCATCCGCATGATTTTGTGCATGGCCTTTCGGTTGTGAGTGGAAGATATGAGGGATAAGAGGACGATATATAAGAGATCAAAAAATCTATTAGGTTTCATGTTGTGCTAGGTGAACCGTTTTTCCCACTTACCGGTAGCATGGAGGGGTCAATTTTAACAACTCCCATGACAAATCCATGACGTAAATATATTTGGAAGAAATCGTCCTTCTCACCCCCCCCCCCCCATGCACACACACATAGGTTGGGAGTGACCTAAATTAATATGTAATTTTTCTAAATTCAAATTACGGATGGAAATAAGACCATCTATACTCCTACATGAATGTTTCGTCAAAGAGGTTACGAGAGAGAAAGATGTGCGCTATTTTTTCCAAACCATAGAGAAAAGGAGTGGTACGAGATAAGTTTTTTGTATCAATATCATTGGACAAAAAGAGACACATTCGAATACAAAATGAATATCATTAAAGAAAAATACATGTCAGTTTAAATTAACACCATAGAAGAGGAAAGAAAGACTAAAATCTCACGACACTTTGAAACCCACAAATTTTATGACAGACGAAAGTTTTCGACAAACACTGGTGATATTAAAATAAAGTTAAATATGTCGGAGGAGAGAAGGTATTTTTTGTAAATTAATATCATTGAGAGAAAACTAACATCATAGAAGATAAGAGAAAAAAGGGACCCAGTCAAATAGAAAATATAAGTGGTACTAGACATATTTTTTTGTAAACTAATATCACTAGAAAAAAGAAGATACGTATACAAAGTTAATAACCCTCCTAAAATAACTTGCTCAACCTTTCTATATATGGATGTATCTATATAACTAAAATGTTTCTATATACTTTCATATCTTGCCAAACTTGAGCGCAAGTTATCTTAGGACAGAGAGAATATCATTAGAGAAAATTGAGTTTTCGTTTTAAAATTAACAATCATAGAACAGGAAAGAAAGACGGGCATCTAGCCCTACCAATTCAATGTTAGATGAAAGGTATAGTCAAAGATATGGCAGGAGAGAAGGTTAAAACACCATGATTTTTCCAAAATATGATATTGTTAAAAAATTGATACAGAAAAAAGAGACTGACATCACACCATCACACCATGCTTCTAATCCGCACACCCTACTAGAGGAGACCTGGGTGACAGACCGTCGGGACAGGCTCGGCCAGATGTATGTAGCAACTGCTCTTTACCTCGGCAAAGCTGTCTGTAAACAACTGCCATGTTTCCTCAGCGAGAAGATGTTCATCGCCCTGCTATTTAATCTGCCAAATATTGTTCTAGCCGGGCTATGCACGAAAAGTGACTTTTGCATATGAGCACCAGTGCTCCCAATTTTTTTAAAAATATATTTCTGAGACTCCAAAAAAATTGAGCTTAAATCTGCACATATATAGAGATCTTCTAAATGTACTGTGAATTTTTTGGAAGAAAATATGTTGTATTATGAATTATATAAAAAAGACAAAGTTTTGACAAAAAATGCCCCTATACACAACTATAAATTTTTTCTGTAGCTAAAAATACAACATAATTTTTACCGAAAGTTCGCAGAGTATTCATGACATATGTATGTATTCATGGAATTATTTTTATGATTTTTCGAAATATAAACATACAGTTTTTAAATATTTCAAAAATCGGAAGCACTAGTGCTCATGTGCACCAAATCTTCATCCAGCAATGTGGGACAAAATATTTTTTTTTACGCACAATGCGGGACTAAATAAGTTGTTCCCGACCGCTCGCTCGTCTGCGATTTGGTTCCAGCCGGGCCTTGTCTTCAGCCCACTAGGAGTCTAGGCATCCACCAAGGGTGCGTGCGTATTTCACTCTCAACCTCATCCATTCCACGTGAATAATACAACTAGATGTGCTTA
>NC_061508.1:248765818-248935027 GCF_022539505.1 Lolium rigidum | reverse complement strand
ATAGATGGAGGCTAGCGTCTAAACCTTATGTATGCGGATACACTAAGGAAGATGAACATATCCCGCAAATCTAAAACCAACTCGACACACGTTTCCATGGAATCACACCAGAGAAGCCGAGTTATCCGTTGGGAAGGATCAATCTTGACGTTCAGTTTGGGACCCGAGAAAACTACAGGATAGAAAGGCTGGAGTTCGAAGTTGTAGATTTCCCGTCGCAGTATCATGCCTTGTTGGGACGACCAGCGTATTCCAGGTTTATGGCGGTACCACACTACACGTACCTGTTATGGAGGCTACCTGGACCTAAGGGACCAATTACAGTCAAAGGAAGTTTCGCGTTAGCTGATAAATGCGACAAGGATTTTCATCGACTGTCAGAAACTTTCGGGATGCAAGCAGAATATATGGCGTCAAGGCTCACAACTGATTATGATGTGTTGCCAGATGCGGGAAGGTCACTCAGGGAGCCAACCTTCAACACTACTAAGGATTCCAAGGAGGTGCAGCCGACAGACCCAAAGAAAACGACGTCCATTGCAACAAACATGGACCTCGCATAGGAAAGCGCTCGTCGAGTTCCTCCGTGAGCTCTGGAAAATCTTCGCATGGTGTCCAACTGACATGCCAGGAGTACCCAGGGAACTTGCCAAGCACCACCTAAACTTGGATCCAATAGCGAGACCAATCAAACAACCTTTGCGGCGTTTTTCGGAACCAAACCGCAAAGCCATGCTGTCAGAGATTGACCGACTTAGAGAAGCTGGTTTTATCAAAGAGATACATACAGAGGCCACGTGGGTAGCTAACCCAGTGTTGGTCCCGAAGAAAAATACGAAAGTCCTTCGCATGTGTGTCGACTTTACGTGTCTCAATAAACACTGTCCAAAGGATCACTTTCCCCTCCCGAGGATCGATCAAATCATCGACTCCACAGCAGGATGTGAACGTCTTTCCTTCCTGGACGCGTATTCTGGTTATAACCAGATCAGATTAAAAGAAGATGATGAAGTCAAGACAGCATTCATAACACCTTATGGCGTGTTTTGCTACAGAACAATGCCTTTTGGTCTGAAAAACGCGGGAGCAACATATCAGCGGATGATGCAGAAATTCTTGGCAACACAGATTGGGAAAAACGTACAAGTGTACATTGACGATGTCGTCATAAAATCAAAAAAGGGGACAACATTGATCGAGGATTTAAAGGAAACTTTCGACAACCTTGACAAGTTTTGCCTCAAACTGAACCCGACAAAGTGCTCTTTTGGCGTCCCTACAGGAGAACTTCTCGGGTTCCTAGTATCAGCAAGAGGGATCGAGGCCAATCCAGAGAAAATCCAAGCAATCGTAACAATGAGAAAGCCAACAAAGTTGAAAGAAATACAACAGCTGACTGGGCGAGTCGCATCTTTGAGCAGATTCGTCGCCAGGCTAGGAGAGAAGGCATTGCCGTTCTACGCGTTGATCAAACAAGGAGAGAAGTTTCAATGGAACGAAGAGGCGGACAGGGCTTTCGAGGATCTCAAGCGCACAATCTCGACACCACCAATCTTGGTGGCGCCCAAGGAGAAGGAACCCCTCTTGCTGTACATTACAGCCACACCTCAGGTGGTCAGCACAGCTCTCGTAGTTGAAAGATAGGAAGAAGGAAAACTCCATGGAGTACAGAGGCCAGTATATTTCATCAGTGAAGTATTATCGCCTTCAAAACAGCGGTACCCGCAGTACCAGAAGCTAGCATATGGAGTGTTTACAACAGCAAGAAAGTTGCGACACTATTTTTCGGTGCATCCGATAATAGTGTTCAATGAGGCGCCTTTATCCAATATATTAAACAATCCAGAAGCTACGGGCCGTGTCTCCCTTTGGGGAATAGAGCTTTCCCCTCGGGACATCACATACAAAAAAGTAAAGCAATAAAGTCGCAAATTCTACCAGACTTCATCGCAGAGTGGATGGAGCTACAAAATACGGGACCCCCAGATCTATCAAGAACCTGGACTATGAACTTCGACGGGTCCAAGAGATTAGAGGGTTGGAGCAGGCGTGATACTGATATCACCTGAAGGCGACAAATTAAAGTATGTCTTACGGATGACGTTCCCAAACGCATCTAACAATGAGTCAGAATACGAAGCTCTCATACACGGGATGAAGATGGCGAAGGCTTGTGGTGCAACCTGACTAAAAATCTTTGGCGACTCACAATTGGTGGCCCAGCAGGTCATGAATCAATGCGATGCAGTCAACGAAAGTATGATAGCATACAAGGAAGTGTATAACGAGCTGGAGAAACTGTTTGATGGATGCGAGGTAAATCACATCAGCAGGCTAAGTAATGATGAAGCCGATGTTCTTGCAAACATTGGGTCGCAATGTCTCGCGATTCCACCAGGCGTGTTCTGGGAGGAGATAAGAGAGAGATCTACAAAGCCGAAGAAACCAAAGAAGAAGGAGAAGGACGAAAAACCCTCGGGGGCTACAAAAGAAGCACTAGAAGAAGAAGAGGAACAGGATCTAGTAATGATGGTGCAAATTCCATGGATGCAGGCATACATATCATACATCCTAAGGAAAACAATACCCGACGATCCAGTTGAAGCAAGGCGAGTTATTAGACGTTCCAAAGCTTTCACTGTGGTCAAAGGGGAGTTGTACAAGCGAAGTATTTCGGGTGTGTTACAAAGGTGCGTCACACCTGAAGAAGGAAGGATAATTCTGAAGGACGTACACGAAGGAGTATGTGGACATCATGCAAGCAGTCGAGCTATCGCGGCCAAGGTTTTCAGAGCAGGATTTTATTGGTTGACATCAATCGAGGATGCGAAGGAGATAGTGCGAACTTGCGACGCGTGCCAGAGATTTGCCGCAAAACCTCATTCTCCGGCAGCGGAGTTGATGCCAATACCGCTGTCTTGGCCCTTTGCTCAATGGGGTCTCGACATGGTGGGAAAATTACACAAGGCCTCGCCAGGAGGATACGAGTATATGCTCGTCGTTGTCGACAAATTCACCAAGTGGATAGAAGCAAAGCCGATAAATTCACCAGATGGAGCGTCGGCAATCAAGTTCGTGAAAAGCATTGTCTTTCGATTTGGAGTACCTCATAGCATCGTCACGGACAATGGCAGTAATTTCACATCCAAGGAATTCAAGGCATACTGTGCAGAGGTGGGCATCAAATTGCACTTCGCGTCAGTTGCGCACCCGCAGACCAACGGTCAAGTCGAGAAAGCCAATGGTATCATCTGCAATGGTATTAAGAAGCGCTTGTTAGGACCATTGGAAAAATCTCGACATACTTGGCCAGAGGAGTTGCCAAGTGTGTTATGGAGCATCCGAACAACACCAAATACAGCGACACAGGAGACTTCGTTTTTTCTGGTCCATGGAGCTGAGGCAGTACTGTCGATAGAAATAGAGCATGATTCTCCAAGAGTCACGGAATACGATGAAGAAGCTTCCAGAAAAGCATTGGAGGACGATGTCGACACACTTGATGAGGCTCGAGACGAAGTGTTATCACGGGTCGCTAAGTACCAGCAAGATCTGAAAAACTACCACGGTCGATGTTTGCTACCAAGATCTTTTCAGGTTGGAGACTTGGTTCTACGACTTAATCAAAAAACCCATGAAAAACTCGAGTCGTCGTGGCTTGGCCCTTACATCGTCACAGAAGTAATCGAAGGAGGAGCATACAGGATAAAGGACAAGAAGTCAGGAGCTGTCGAGCCAAATCCTTGGAACGTGGCACAACTCAGGTGTTTTTACGCTTAGAGTCGAAATATAGTCCTCCCTGTAAAAATACAATGTACTGAAACGCCCGCGAGTTTTCAGACGCACTCTTTTCCTTTTTCAGGGCACCGAGTGGGGCTAGAAAAGGTTTTTAATGAGGCGGACTTGCGGTGCTGCAATATAATAAAGATAGTGGAAATATACATCTTTTTCTTCGACATGCTCGGGGGCTTGCGCCCAGACGTTACAATATATATATACAATGCCGACGAATACAACTTGCAAAAAATATTTCGCCTTGGTGCAAAGCACCTCGCCAAATAAAAAGACGATACAAAATAGTGATCAACAAAAAAAGCTCGGGGGCTAATACCCGCAAAAATAGTACACTCAATATAATTTATCTTGTCTTGGTTTAACCTCGCATACACAATAGAGAAAACCGCCACCAAAAACGCTCGGGGGCTTGATGAGGAAAAATAAAAATATTTCGTGGCTTTACAATATAGATTATGTTTACAACATACAAGATGCAACTCCTGAGAAAAGTCGACAAGCTAAAAAAGAAACTCTCAATTGCTGCCTAGTATATCATCTATGGTCATCCGTTCATTATTTGCGAGTACGAGTACTATGTTCGAGCATAGCTGCCCTTCACGAAGAACTCGGCGTCCATCCGAAGAAGTTCATCCATCATCTCTTCTGCGACAGGGGTCACAATGTCATCAATTTTGCCAATGTTCCTCTTTCTTTTCGCCATCTTGGCCAGGCACTTGGCAACAATTCGACTCATGTCTAACTTGGGATAGCATATTTGTATCATCATCATAGCAAATCTAGCGCCGGCAGACAGTTGGGCCCGCACAAATCCATGGATTCGAGGTGCATCCCGAAATTTATCCATCAGGTCAGGAAGGGTTTCTGGCATCTTATTGCGCGGGAACATGGTGTTGTAAACTAAGGACAATGTCCTTGTACAGAAGTCGAGGAAATCACGGACCTGACCCGCACGATCTTGAAATCTGACGATTTGGCGGGTACGTTCAGGCGTAACCCAAAAGTTGGAACCATGTTCTTCGGCAAGTCTGAGAAGCACATTGGATCGGGCTTCAACACGTTGATCCTCGGCAGCGGTATCCAAAAATGAACCCGTTTCAGTGGAAAAATCAGTAAGGAAGGAAGAACATCAAGAACAACATCAAGCACAGTCGAGTGAATGGAGTATACCTGTCATACCCAAGCTAGAATCATTCATCAGTTGGAGCATGTAATTCTCTCGAGAAGAAGCTTCGGCAGCCTCCCTAATCGCGGCCTCTTTTACAGCTAGAGCATCCTGAGCTTGCTGAAGCGCAATTTTTCCCCCTCAAGCGATTTTCGAGACTGCTCCATTATCATAAGTACTTGCTTCTTCATAGACTGGAGTTGTTGGCGAAGTTCTTCCAAATCTTGTGCCGAACCCTTACTCGAGGAATCTTGATTAAGTTCATCAGCAACAGGTGTTTTCTTCAAACAGGACGAAGAAGGAAAAGCATCGGAAGGACGAGGAGTTGAAGTGTAGTTATCAAATACCAACTGGAAATAAAAGTGCGACATCAATCATCAAGCAAAATAGATTTCCATTGATCTTCAAAGTATTTACATAGCTCTTGCAAGAGTTGGGATCCTAGCACACCAACAGTGCACTGTCGCAAACTACATCTATGGCGACAGACGTCAAAAGAGAAAAGAAAGAAAAGGCAGGCAAGACGGTCTACTTGACCTCTGGCTTGGAAGAGCTTGGAGCGGGAGTTGGTTTGCATCCGAGGTAGGCGAGGATTTTCTTTGAATTTGGCTTGGCAGCCTTAATCAGCGACTGCCACCTCTTCGTCTCCATCTCCTTCGTATCGCCAACTTTCGTCCAGTCGACATCTTGTTGGCTATCAGCAACCAAGGCGATAGTGCCTTCAACACCAACTTTCAAGCTTTCTTGGCGTAGTTTGAGCCCAAGATCTTCTTGAGAATTGAAGAACTTGGCAAGATCACTGAAAGTCGTGGGTTCCTCTTTTTTCGCGAAGGAGGGAAAAAGCCGTGACAGACCTGTTCTGGCTTCAGAAAGTCCTTTGCGTGCCTCATCTCCATGAATTTCAAGGAGGGAAAGCGCGTCGAGAAGACGATCACCTTCAGGACTCGCCAGATCATAATCTTGCTGCGTTCTTCCTAAATGAGTAAAAGAAGCTTGTCAAGAAAAAGGCAAACAAGGAAAAAATATGACGACCCGAAGTAATAGCAAAGATCTGAGTACTTACTAACAAAACGTTGACTCTGCGACTCCAGGCGAGAAAAGATCTCTTCTTCACGAGCAGACTGCTGAGCTATATTTTCGCTCAAAGAAGTTTCCGCGTCATGAAGTCTTTTTCGAAGATCTTCGATGGCGGCAGCATCTGCTTCAGCTTTCTGGCAAGCTTTTTTGCTCTGCTCTAACTTGATAGCAAGCGCGTCAACACGTTTGTTGGATTCCGCAAGATTTTCTGGCATCAAAAACGACAGTAAAATGTTATGACAAAATAATGGAGTATATTTAGCAGAGGAAGCAGATAAGAAAAAAAAGTACCTTCAAGCTTCTTGGCATGGTCACGGTACCCGACGAATTGGGTACCGAGACGGATAAACTCCTTCATCAAAGGCTGAAGAGAAGACCAAAAGAAAAGAGAAGTCAATATAGGAAGAGAAAGTTCGACAGCACCTAGCAAGAAACAAAGGGGAGTTGAAAGTACTGAAATGCTCGGAAAAAAAAGAGCGAAAAACTTACATCATCCAATGAAGGAGTCGTCGAACTACCAGCCAATAGGATAGGCTCCTTGGCTGGTTCTACCCTAGCTCTCTTTGGTGAAGAGGCTCGGGGGACCGCAGCTGGAGTTGGATGCTCTGTGTCTTGTTGAGGAGGCGAAGTTTCGTCCCCATCAGGTTGAGCTTCAGAGATAACTAAAGTACGGGACGTACTCGTTCGAGCAGTCGCGTCAATAGGTGTATTTTCATCCTCGTCGCCACTACAATAAATTAGGCGACAAGATAAGAAACAAAATAGACAAAATATCGAGAACACGTAACCAAGAGCAGCAAAAACTTACGAGCTGACAAGAGCATCTTCGTAAGGGTTGAAAGCTTTCCTTCCAGCATCAGGAACAACTTCTTCGGCACGCGAAGCGCCAGCTTTGGAGGTGCCGGAATCGACAACTTCGTCTCTTTTTCTCTTGTTCTTTGGAGAAGCAGCTGGGGGAGGAGAGTGTGTCCATGCGGTAGCCTCAGTTTCAACTTCCTTTTCAGAGGATGCCGTGGATTTTCGAGAACCCGCGATTTCACTCTCAGGGCGAGAAGTACCCTGGTTGTCGTCGGTGACAACGGCCCGTTCTTCGACTTCCCCACCTTCGGGAAGGGGAGGAAGAGGCGACGCAGTTTTATGGTTCTGGACAAAGATAGAAAAAGTATCGACATGGATTTATATCAGTAACGACGAGTCGAAGAAATAGCAGTACCAAAGGAGAAAAGAAAAGAGTGCATGAATAAATAGATGACAAAAATATATTACCTGCGGGAGCGCGTTGGTGGCGCTATATGGCGTCACACGGCAAGATGACGGGACGTTGTCTTTCTTGCTAAGCGACGAGATCTTTCGGACAAGTTTTTCTAAGTCCTTGAACGATAAATCTGTCGACAGGCGATCCACATCTTCATCGCCAGCATACAACCAAAGGGGATTTTTGCGAGCTTGTAAAGACTGCACCCTAATCCTAAGGAAGTACGCCGTGATTTGGATACCCGACAATTCTTGTCCTCGGGTATTTTGAAGCTGGTGGATGCGTGTCATCAGCGCCTCTGTCGCCGCTTTTTCTTCGTCGCTAGCCTCTGCATCCCAGGACCGACGGCGACAGATTTTTTCGGTACCATCAAAAGGGGGAATGTTGTCTTCAACTGAGCCATGGTTCTCCTCGTGGATATACAACCATTTTTTGCGCCACCCTTGAACTGAGTCAGGGAATTTGACGTCGAAGTACTCGACATCAGGGCGAACGCAGATAACAACGCCGCCTATGTTATAGGAAACATTGGCAGAGCCATTGCGGCGACAGAGAAAAATGCGTTTCCATAAAGCCCAGTTATGCTGGACTCCAAGGAAGGATTCGCAAAGAGTAATGAAGATTGAGATGTGGAGGATGGAGTTGGGAATAAGATGGTGAAGTTGCAATCCGTACACAAAAAGCAACCCCCGCAGAAAATTGTGAATGGGGGCAGAAAGGCCACGGATGAGGTGGTCAATGAAACTGACCCGATACTCCATAGGAGGGGTTGGATAGCTTTCTTCGCTGGGGAAGTGCAGCGCGTCTTGCTTCTTGCTGATCCCAAGTTTCTTCAGCAAGTTGATGTCTTGGGGGGAGATTTTGGATCTCTCCCACTCAGTGCTCCCCAGATCCGTGGTTGCCATCTTGGACTCGGGAGTGTTGTGCCTGGTGAGTCTCCGAGGTGGCATCAACAATGGCGCAGGAGAAAAAGCGTGAGTATGGTTGAGCTCGAGATGTGTTGGGCGCAATGGGGATTTTGACAGAGGAGAGCAGAGGAGCGGCGCGAGCGAAAGTGTGGAAGGAGGAAGACGATGACCTTAAGTAGAGGTGCGGTGAATCGACGCACCGTTGGATGGAGAAATTGTGAGATAGATGGTGTACACGTGGACAAGGGGTAAAAACGCAATTTCACTGAGAAGGGAAGGAACAGGCGCTACAGTGCGTGCGCCAGGAAAAGTGGAGGACGTGTGTCCCCCACTTGCACGACGTGTCAACTTGATAAGAAATTTGGGCCCGCAAGACAGAGAGAGAGAGCAGTTCTCGCGTTTTTCCGATACAGTGATCGTGGCTATCGTCAGCAATGATGTCACCTTGGCAAGAGAAAATCTCGGCTATGAAGCTTCATAAGAATGGCGACAGCAGAAGATTATTGATTATTTCGAGAGCCTTTGATCAAATACAAGTTTTTGCCCAAATGCTCGGGGGCTACTTTGGAAAAAAGAAAAATTCAAGTATGACAAAATAGAAATGGCGAGAGCGTATGACCAAATGCAAGCATTTGTTCATAGCCTCGGGGGCTACTCCCATCGGGAGCGCTGGTCGCGCACCCGATAGATATGAGAAGTTCGAGAAAGAATGAAAATATAGTGACATGAGGCATTAAAGTGTTGAGCCTACAATCAAGTACTAGTCCTTGGCTGTAGCCTCGGGGGCTACTCCCATCGGGAACGCTGTTCGCGTGCCCGATGAAATTATAAAAAAAAACAAAGAAGAAAAAGAAAAAGAAAGAAAGAAAGAAAGAAAGAAAGAGAAAAGAAAAAAAAAGTGAGCATATTTCGAGTTATACAAATAACTCTACATATACTCCCATCGGGAAGGCAAAATAAGTCATCCGTTGACTCAATAAAATGTGCTATTCCAACAGCCAAAAGAGCACTCGACAATATATTCTCAGAGCGCCAAAGTAGCGAATAATCTCTGAATGCCGCAAAATTTTGCGAAGGTAAGACCCCAGATCCGTTCTGAGCGGCGTGGCGCCGTCTACGGCGTCGGTTTGCTACTTTTTTCCGTATCAACAGATACGAAGAAAAATCCTAACGGACGCGTTAGGTACCCGATAAAATATGACTGGGACTCGACAGAATGGTAAGACCTTAAGCGGCACCTGTCGAAGTTTACACCAGTATCACGAGATCATGTCCAGGGACGTGATCTTGAAGTAGGTTTTGACGGATTGCCACTAGAGCAGTTAACTAGTACCTGATCCGTCAGATGAACTAGCCCCAACTACCATCATCCCTGTACAATATATAATTGCATATCCAAGGATATGTGATAAATTCGGCAGAGTTATTGAATGATTAGAGTTGGAGATTTTCCATGATTCTTCGATTCAAGCAAAATCTCGGGGGCTACTGACATAGGCATCCCCAATGGGCCTGCCGAAGATGGTACCGGGGTTTCTCGAAGGCCCATAACTCGAAGAATAAGAAGATTCGGAAGCCCAAGTTATTATGAAGGAAAGCTAGAGTTGTATTAGGAAGTACTACTTGTAATCTTGCAGGACGGGTTGGAAACCCTCCCGGACTCTATAACTTGTGTATTACGAATCCCTCGGCTCCGCCTCCTATATAAGGGGGAGTCGAGGGACAAAGAGAGGATCGAATCAATTATCAACAGAACCCTAGTTTCTTAATCGTCGAGTACTTTTCGGCTGAAACCTTCGAGATCTACTTGCCCTCTACTTCCAACGAAACCCTAGTCTACAATACGTAGGCATTGATAAGTTAATACCTTGTCAATTATCCATCACCAAACAATCTCCACAATTTTACATGTATGAATCGGAGTCTTACTCCTATTCCAAACTAAGTAGGTCTTCCTACGTAATCATGTTGAAGCCGGACTTCAAGCGTCTGGGTCAAGGTGGTCGCCGTGTTGGAGCTTGTATGGTCTCGGTCTAGCGGGCTTCTCCTTCTAGCGTTGTTGTATCTTCCTTGCCGAATTACGTATCTTCAAGTGTCCGAGTCTTCCTAGATCTGACTCCCTTGCCGATGCATCTGTCCAAAAATATTCAGTCTTCAAGAGAGCTTCCTCGTTTAGTCAGCACCGGACCAAAAATAGTTGCCAACACATTTTAAACTAGTCACTCAAGCATTGTCCTTTTGAACGTCCACCATCCCTTAACGATTTGACGGCCAAGATTCACCCTTAGCGCTTCGTGCCAAAGTCTTCCCGAGTCACCATCGATCTCCAGATGGATGGCTAAGCTTCTCCTAGGAGTTGCAGTTCAAATCAGCCTTAGGCTCCAACACTTTTCAATTTGTCGCCACTCTCTTGCAGCTGGCCTATTTAGCTTGATATGAGCCTTGTAATGCTTATCACAACTTTTTGTTGGGTCTAAATCCTAGCCCCGGTTGTTCCGGCTGGCAAAACTTTCTGCTTGTAAACCCTAAATTCAGCCAAGACCCAAGAGGCATATATCGAAGTAGTGCAGTTAGTTCCTTAATTCTCTGAATTTGTTTTGTTCTTTGCTGAATTGGTAGCAGAGCCTATCACTCATCGAATCACTGGACCTTGGATGATAATAATAGCAAAGTGATACCGGGGAAGAAGAAGAAAGACAACAAAAAAACAAAAACCCGCTCGACGCGTTGTGTCTTATTACTCATCATCGTAGATATATGCACTCCGCTGGATGATAAAAAACAATATTGTGTGCAGGGAACAAGAAGAAAGACAACTGCCCCGTCCGCGCCTTTTTATTCATCTTTCACTACGAAGAACACAAAATGATACTGCAAGAAAAAAAACAAACAGTGACACCGACACACTCAACCGACCTCAAAGACAATTAATGGGAAACAAACAGGAAGGGAAAAAGCACGCCTACGCGCGCGGGGCAACAGCGGTGGCGGTGGCAACATGACCATCTAGCACAGGTTTCTTTCCAGGGGGTATTTATGCGTAACAAACATAAAGTCCTGAAATTTCCGGAGGTATGTTGCCGGCTTGCCGCTTTTCTTGTAGACTACGATCTCTACGCGAGAAGGAATCCATCCGCCGGTGAACGCATCAAAAGGACTGCTCGCGTGCTTAAGTTGGAGGGTGAGGCGGCAAGGGTCCACCAGGTCGCCGGTGAGGTGGAATCGGCGCTTCATGCCTTGTAAGGCGAGACCGCGCACCGTCCAGGTCGCGCCGGCGCCGCCCTTGTTGTGGACGCCCAGTATGACATCCCGCGTGCTGCCGATGAATGGTGTGTCCACCTCAATGTAGAAATTGTACTTGTCGTCGGCGACGACGGCGGCGACTAGGAGGATGAGGACGCCCAGCTTCAACTGCATGTTACTGCCCATGCTCCTCGTCCTCGCCGCTAGCTGCTAGCTACCTCCGATGGAGATGTGGAAATGGTGGACTAGTGACCAGCAATCTACTTTGCCTCTGCCTTTCCATCAGTGTTGAGGTAGCTGCACTTATATATAGAGATGCATGGTACGTGCCTGGCCGGCCAGGCCACCGTGTCCGTTTGATCACATGCGGCATCCTGATCCTCCGGGATCTCATATTAATTGCCTGCAAGTTCCACATGCACACTGACACTTAATCCTTAATTTGACAATCAACAAGTACGTGTCCAAGTAGCAGGAGTATTGAGAAGTGTGATCATCAACGAAAACTCATCCGTGCTCTTGAGCACCAGTGACAGCGAACAAGTACAACTACGGTGCACATGACTACAAGATATAATCAACACTAATATATGGAAAACTGATTCTGCAACGATCGCACGCACGCAAGTGTGATTCCTTCCATCATTGCTGGAGTTGGATCCGTATATTGTTCTCACGTTCCCTTGAATTGTGAGTTAAATGTCTCCAAATGCATGATGTGAAGCATAAAACATATAATTCTCGTGAACTTGTTTACCAAAAAAGCGGTAGTTCAGTCACAAGGTCAGCCCTAGCTAGACCGCCAGTTGCTTGCTTCTTTCTTCAGAAAGATCAATTTTACTTAATATTTTTTTCTCAAAAAAGGGCTGAAATTTGCATTTTCAGTTGGCAAGAAGTCAGGAGTGGCTACCTCAAGTTTATTGTTTTTGCAGACCTCATAAAAATGGAAGCTTTATTGATCGATCTCCATGAAGCTTCAAAAATCTTCGCCGATGTGTTGACCATTCAGGTCAAAGTGCAAGGCATGTGTGGTGACAAGGCCTTGTTCGGTTGCAATCTTCAGCCTCTCGATGAGATGCCAACAAGGAGGATGTGCAACTTCTGCTTGGAGGCCATGGACTGGAGCCACGGCAGCTTCGCCACCCAAAGTGTCTTTGCCCCCGACAACGATGAGGTGGATCCCGAGCGGAGGCAAGGACCTAACCGCGTTTTAATGTTTCTTACTAGTACAAAAACCACAACTAGGCCGGTTTCCGTACATAGGCAAGAGCCTGTTTACCCATCCGGCTCCGGCACATAATCTCTCATAAGGGTAACATTAGAGCCGTTTTACCTAGGCAGTCATGTTGTTAAAATCTTGTTGTAGGTTGATGTCCTAGTTGTTGAAGAGGGATGCTCCGGTGCTCCCCCCTAAGTGAAGTTGAGGGGTCATATTGAGTTTTTTTTTAAGCGTTGGGCTAGCCCGAACCCATATCCAGCCCGTGTATACCCATATGTATGGATACGGTATATGTACGTGACGTTTAAAAAAAAAAGGTGATCACGTGAGCAGTTAATTAAGATCTAATCCGCTTAAAACTCGCCGATCGTCGTGCATGTGTCTTCTGTTGCCGCGATCGTCGTGAGAAGAAGTTGTACTCCTCCGTCGTCGGAAACCCTAGCGCGAGCACGAGTTGGTGGTGGTAGGGTTGATCTTCCTCTCGGGAGGGATCGATCTGCCGCCGGCGCGCCGGCCGTCTCCGCCGTCGTGCACGTCCCCTTCTGTTGCCGCGATCGCCGTGAGCATTTTACTCCTAGTTGGAACCCTAGCGCGAGCCCGACGCATGAACCGAGCTGGTGGGGGTAGGGTTCCTCTTCCTCCCGGGTTGGATCTGCCGCTGGCGCGCCGGCCGTCTCCGCCGTCGCCGTTGATCGCTCCAACCAGATAAGTGTTGGCGAGCGCGGCTAGGGTTAGGGCCGGCTCCTCTTGCCCTTGAGCGTGGCCTAGCGGCTTCTTCCTCCTCGGACGCATCGATCGACCCCTGTGGTGGGTGTAGGTTTACTCCGGCCGGCGCATCGATCGATTGGTAGGTACGTACATGATAACTCACCTCTTGTTGGGTCATTTTAACTTGTGAAAGAATTTGATGCGGATGTACTGAATTTGAGATTTTTGTTGTAGCTAGGAAATGGATGAGACGATGTCTGTTGTTTGTGAGGTAGAGAATGTTCCTGGAATTGGAGTTCATGGAGATGAGTCAGATAATTCTAGAACGTGGCTTGGTAATGAATCTTTGTCAGGGAGGGAGAATATTTTCGTTGGTTCAAGGTCAGATAATTCCATGAGCTCAGAGCATGGGATGGAAGCAATTATTAATGTAAGTGTATTTGATATATTCAATTTTTTTCATGGAAAGCAAATGCAGAAGGATAAATGTTTTAACATTGTCATGTTATCATTGAATATGTAGATGGACGACATTGACAATGATTATGAGAGAGATATTAGTGATGATGTTGAGTTGGATGAAAACAGCAATGAGGTACATGTAGTGTAATTGTTATTTGATATGCAATGAAATGAGATTACCATTACAAAGTGGGAAACAGTAATGAGGTACATTTACTTGTTGTCTTAAATTTTTGCAGGAAATATTTGGACTTGAAAATGTGTATGACTATTATGGTGAATCAGACATGGAGAATTGTTTTTATGATGAGTCAGTAGTTGGCAAACATTATGTGGAAGCAAAGCCGTCGAATAGCAAGGAGGTACGTATTGGTTAATTATTTGTGGAAACCAAAAAAAAAAATAATAGCCACATAAAAAATTAGAGTTTGACTGCTATGTTTTTATGTGACAGTCCCATGTTGATGATGGTGATGACGCGAACCTCAGTCAAGCTTGTCAGGCAGAGGATACGATAGAGTTGTACATGATGATAAAGGAGATGACTTTTCCTAGTGAAGAAGCTGCATTCGAATTCTACAACAGCTATGCCAACGATAATGGATTCAGCATCGGATTGGATAAGGTCAGATATAGCAAAAAAATTACGAAACATAGGCGTTACGGGCGTTTTTTGTGTTCAAGGGAAGGTGAGCGTGATCCAAAGTTGATGACCGAAGAGGGACATAGCCGGAGGCTCAGACCACTGTCTCGATGCAACTGTGAGGCGCACATGACTGTGAAGCTGAATGAAAAACTTGGTTCCTGGTATGTTGATAGTTTTGATGACAAGCACAGTCATACGTTAGCAAGAGCGGATGAAACACCTTTTCTTTGGTCGCATAGAAAAATCAGAGATCATCAGAAGGCTGAGATCTTAGCTATGGGAGCTGCAGGTATTAGGAAGCACACCATAATGGATTCCATGATTAGCAGAAGTGGATGGTATGGCGGCGTTGGGTACGTCCGACGGGATCTGTACAACCTTTGCGGCAAGGAAAAGAGGAAACTACTTGCGAAGGGTGATGCTGCCACGACCATAGGCATTATATTCAGCAGAAAGGAGAAGGACCCAAGTTTTTATTTCGACTATGACTTGGATGAAGAAGGACGGCTGAAGAGAATGTTCTGGTGTGACTCGCAGTCTGTACAGGACTATGAGGACTATGGAGATGTGCTTGTGTTTGACGAGCACGTATAAGATGAATCACTATCGTATGCCATTCATACCTTTTGTTGGTCTGAACAATCACCGTAGGACTACGGTTTTTGGTTGTGCCATAGTTTCGGATGAGAAAGAAGAAACTTATGTGTGGTTGCTGCAAACATTTCGAAGGCAATGTGTCGGAAGAAGCCTTTGAGTGTAATTACGGACGCCGACTCAGCGATGATTAGGGCAATCCGCACTTGTATTTCCCGATGTCCGGCACCGCATATGTTCTTGGCATGTTGAAAAAAATATGAAGATCCATCTCAGTCACAAGTCGTTGGGCGAGTTCCGGTCTATGTTGTACTATAGCACGTCCATAGCCGAATTTGAGCAGAGATGGCAGGTTTTTTTAAAAAGATGGAAGACAGAGAACACGGAAATTTGGTTGAGGAGGATGTACGGGAAGAGGCACCTGTGGGCTGCGGCTTTTCTGACAGAGGGTTTTTGGCTTGGTATGAAGAGCAACCAGCGGAGTGAAAGTCTGAATTCCTGCCTTCACCTGCACCTTGATGGAGAAATGACTTTGGTGGACATGATATTGCACTATGAGAATTGCATTACCCGCATCCGTGAGAAGGAGGCGCATGATGACTGCACGGCCTCACAGACATTACCTGTGCCCGTAACAAGCTGCAGGGATCTGGAGGTATTTGCTACCCACGTGTTTACGCCGGCAAACTTCTATATATTGCAGCTAGATTTGAGGTCAGTTGGCGGCATAGTGACTTTGGAAAGAAAGCTGGGATGTGGGTCCAAAACTTTTGTCGTGGCATGACATAATAAACCAAAGAGGCGAGTTCACCGTGGAATATACACCGGAAATCCTAAAGAAACTATAAAGTGCAGCTGCAGGAGAATGATTCGAAAAGGACTCCCTTGCAAACATATATTCCATGTTCTATGTGTTCTGCAAATATCTGAAATTCCAAAGTGTTGTGTTCTTCGTCGGTTATCAAAAGACGCAAGAAATGGACTGCACTGCTAGGCGAACGAGTGATATGTTTGGAGTAGGTTGGTCAGGTACAGCGGATAGAATTGAATATAGCAAGGTCAGTGTGTTATCCTCGCAAGCTATGCATGCAGCATGCAAACACCCAACACTTTGGGCTCAGTTACAGGACAGTTTAAAGGACGTGATAGCAAAGGCGATTGAGTACGACAAGGAGGGTACGGTGGGTGCTGTTCCGATTTGTCTAAGCTCATTAGCAGTTGAACATGTGGAGGACCGAGAAGGAAACATGGTTAAGGTCCAGGATCCTATTAAAGTATCGAGCAAAGGTACACATAATTCAGATGATGACAACCGTCCCAAGTCTAAAAATGGAAGACCTCTATCGTACGACGAGCACAAAATTAAGTGCGGGGCTTGCAAAGAGCCGGGTCACAACCGGCGCAGCAAGAAATGCAAACTTAACAACAAGTGAGTGCCTATAAGCTGTCCTACTTACATAATTCAACAAAAGTAGCATTTTATAATTAGCATGTAATTTCCAATGCAGGTAGTACAAGAACTGTTACCATTATATATATACTGGCGGCATCAGAAGTGGACTCATGCATCATCTTATGTTGAATGGCAACTCTTATAGCTTGTACACGAAGATTTTTCCATGTTAAGTTGCATTTAATAGTGGCCTAAGTAGTGAGCATGCATATCTGTACACTGTGATAAAATCAATAGCTTTTCAGGTCTACATGTAACTACAATCAGCACTACTAATTAATTATGCACGTAAACAGTTAACGTGGCCAGGTGAAGTTTTTGAAATATTTTGAAGGTTTAGCCATTATTCAGTAAATAAAACAGAAATGACAAATAAACAAAAATTCAGCAAATGTTTCATCATTATCTCGTGGGTTGGGCTCCGGGGACAGGCTTTTGGGTTGGGTTTTTTTGTGACTGCGTGTTTACTGGGCTTTTTTACCGGCGGGCCTTGTCTTTCATTTTGTTGGGCCGTTCATATTTAACTCCCATTCCTGGACCGATCGGTTCTTCTCCATCCCCTAGTGTCGACTGTTCTCCTCCTCTCCTGGTCAACGTCGGAGCTTGTGGAGGTGGCCGTCTGAACCGGCTGTTGCAGAGGAGGGAACAAGGTAAATCCAAGCAGATCGGACGGTTTTAGTACTCGATCTAGTGACTGTGACGCTTTTCATCAATTCCTTGTCAGAGGAAGCCCTCTTTTTTCTTTCCTTTTCTATCCACCACCCAGATCTGGAAGTCCTTCTTTTGTATGTGCACGTGCTGTGCGGTCCTACTGGTGTGGTCCTTTTCTCGTACTTGTTTTTTTGTCTTTGTCTTTGTATTACTTTCCCCTACTTTTCTATCCCTATTATTTATGCTGGGTCCTAATGGAGCTGTTCTCTGTATGCAGCATGTGTGTTTAAGATGAGAAAAATCGTAAAACTTATCCTCTTACTTTTCCTCTTACTCTTAATGGGATTATGTATGTTTTAATATTTTTTTATAGCATCACTTATAACCATTTTAAATTGTGGTCTGCATTTCTTTCTAGTAATTATGGTCCGCATGAATTCTTAATTAGATTGTTACTTTAGGGTTTGAGTCTAATTTATATTTTTTGCACTTCATAATGGTTTAGGATTTATTTGAGTAACAATATGAACAATGTAGTAAAGTAAGCATTCAGATGTTGTTCACCTCTTTTTGGTATGCAGAGAAATTATGATATTTCATTTTTCTCCAGTGTACTCAAGAGTGTTGTTCATTTGTTGAATATGGTTTCTTGTATGAATTTAGATATGCCCATTTGTATCATTTATAATAATTTTGTATTCATATATTAGATGAAGTGTCCAATCTGTGGAAACCGTGATGGTGGTTGCCACATGAAGTCTGAAGGAACCAGAGTTCTTACGCATTACTATGCGTACAAACTTTGAAGAATACTCGTAAGTTATTTTGATATGCTTGTTGTGTTACTGGTGTATTTAGAATCCATTCCCCATTTATTTTTCAGATTGAACAAACATCACAAGTGTGTGATTGTTGTTGTTATACATCGATATCATTTTGGTGGATGGAAGAACTGATTGTTTTGTAATATAGCACATATATTTGAATAAAGAAATTTTTGGTGGTTGGCTTTTTAGGTTTGCTAGCTTCATTCTTTGCTGGAAATTGTGGTGTTAGCTTGTAGACAGATCTTGTAGACAATGTGAAATGAGATCACTTCACACAACCAGCAGATTTGCATTTTTATTTAGTATCCACAATCTTAATTTGCCATGCAGCTAAATATTCTATGCACGGAAAATAGGTTTGGGAGATTACTAATGTGAACTTTGTTGCAGAACATCCCTTGCTATGTTAGGAAGTATATCAACAAGTCTACTGGTAATGCCTTGACTGTTGAGTCTGGGGACAAGGGTGTTTACAGTTTTCTGCTGGACAAGATGGACAAGAAGACTCGTATTTTCGGTCCTGACTACAAGAAATTCCTCACTGATTATGATATGCATCTGAATGAGAAGATAAGATTTGATATCATTGAGGAAGAAGAAAATGTGTTTGTTACTGCACTAGACATTGAAGATTACTCCAAGGAATTATTCAAAGGTAATGTGCACCTGAAAAAATCTTCAACGAAATTGATGTGTGAACGTGAAAAATTCTAGTGTGTGTGAGTGTGTAGCTGAAAAAAGGCTACTGTGTTGGTGTATGATCCTTTACAAATGCAAAGCGTGTATGTTCACCTGAAAAAATCTTCAACGAAAATGATACCGAGTTGGTACACTGTGTTTGTGTATGTAGCTTAAATGTTACTTTCAGTGTTTGTGTGCAACTGAAAAAATCATCAAGAAAACATGATCAACAAAAATGTAGGTGTGTGTCTGTATGTGCAGCTCAATAAATCAACAAACAACAATATATGATTAAGCAAACAAAATAATAGGATAGCCATATGTCTTGAAGAAAACGAAAAAGTATTCATGGTCACTTTACAACATAACATAGTTGATAGAAGGAAAAAAGCTATTCATGGTCAGGAAACCTTCTTCGGGACTAAAACCTAACCACTCAAACTTTTATCTTCCATTTTCTATGTCTTCTTGTTGATCCTGGAAGCGATGGACCGAATTTTCTCTTTCACGATCTCTAACGTGTTCGAAGGTGATAACATCATTTCAGCGACAACTCGTCTTCGCCTTGCATTAATTTTGATCTATACAATATTAGGAAATATGGGTTAGATGTAACACATTTTTATTAATCCAAAGGTGTACATACAGACGATTTTTAACAAACCTGTGAAATCTCTGCAATCATCCGATCCCCATCCCAATGCTCCATGCATTCCATCACAAACAATCCACAAGAGTTCCTGTTGTAAATGCAAAATCTCGATAAGGTTAATCCTCCCATATATTGATCATAAACTTAAATTGGTGTAACATTAACTCACCCGTCATGTTGCTGCGGCATGTCGTACTCTAATATCGGCCACTTTGAAACATCGGGATGATCTCCACTCGTGACTTCGTTGGCCACTTGCATGTCTTCTGCAATTTGGCGCCGCTGTAGACACATAACAGTTATGCTTATTTGCGCAATTCAGTTTCTTAGAAGTAATGTGGACAATTTGTTTTTCACTTACAAGTGCCTCAACAGTCTCCAACGTAAACTCTAGAGGATAAAGCGAGTCGAGAACTTGGAATTCTTGCTTCGGTATGTGCATGACAACGGTCGTCCAGTGTGTATTGCCAATGTTGAGTGGAAAATAAACCTGCAAAAAATTATAACATATCAACAAAATTAGATGTCATTCGGCATGTTTATTAGCAGAATACTACAATATTTTATAACAATCATATATTACGTACCTTGTCACGGACGGTGTATTCCGTCACCACTCTACCAACCGCGCCAGATCTTACCATTGCGCTATCCATGTTCTTGCTGGATTCTTTGGGTTTGTCTCCGGCATTTGCCCGGTCTACTAGATATTTAGATCTCCATGCTGGACACAAGAAGCGGTCATCCCCAACACGGAGGTTCAGATGCCCAATGTAACCATCTATGACCTGCGAATAACATGATGACATTTTATGTTAATAACATACATGTAAATATTAAATGTATGGAATAGACGTGTTGTACACACTTACATCGTCTGACAACCATCTTTCGTCGAGAACAACGCGAAGACGTTCAGCGTTTACTTCATCGCCCCTGACACTCCGGTAAACATTATTTTTCTTGTGCTGCTCTGACCTTGATGCAAGCTCGAGGAAGACTATAGCTGCATCTACTAGTTCAGGTGACAAATCAGATGATGCATCCTGTTTTGCATTTTTATCTGCTCCAGATTTATCATCGAAATTCAGAGCTGCATGCATATGAAAAGTCTTAGCAAATACAACATTTCTTATATAGAATATTAAAAAAACGGAAAATAAACTACCTTTTGAGGATGAACCACGGACTTGACGCTTGGTGCGTCTGTCTAGAGCATAGGGAGATTGAAATTTCTTGGGAATTGTTCGCTTTCTCTTCCCAGCCAACTCATCTTCCTTTGATTTAGATATGAACTTGCTAATAGTTACTGCGTCAAGATCAATATCTGAATCTGATGTCACCGGATCAGCATTTTCAATGATGAACGGATTATCCGGTGTGCTACCAACATCGCCAAATGGCTTTTCTGCTGGAGTACCATTCAGTCCACTAGCCTTGGCAGGTGTGCGCATAGCATCATTTGCATTCTTTGCATTACCATTCTTAGCAGGCTCCTTGAATTTTTTTTCCAATTTATCAAATTCATTAGCCAGGTTCATGTCAATCATACGAATAGAATCTCCACCTCGTGCTGAATCGCTCTCTTCCTTGTACATGAACTCTTTTTTATCACGAGGCCCGTTCCAGAAAGAGTTGACATCTTCCTGGTCCTCCATGTTACCGGAAACCGCTGCGGCTGCCGGTTTGTAAGTCACACCTTCCTTATTAAACATCTCCAATGTTCTCTGCAACACAAAAATATATAAGTTCATGAACGATTGCATTTTCAATAACAAAAGAAAATGACACAACAGTTAGGCGTTTCACCTGAGCACATAAGGCAGGGATGGTAGCCAACATCTTCTGCAATTGTGCATCTAGGTAACCCGTTAAACGATTTATCAGAATTTCCGTTTGACCGTTATCAATGGGTTTTGGAGCCTGTTTCTTTCTTGGAACAGCACTCGCGGGCTTGGCGTTATTCTGAGGAGCAGCCACAGGATCTGGCACAACTGGCTCCATCAACCGATACTCTTCAGTGATATTTTCATCAATCTGCACGTTATATAATGCAAGAGTTACGTACTACAGTTTTGAATTCAGTATTTATATTTACAAAATTAAGTGTGCCTACTCGTAACACTGAAATTAGTACCTTCACGTTACCACGTCTGCGACCATTCTCATAGTCAAAATTGTCTCTCCGCGTGGCCGCTGCTTCATTCCAGTTCCTCATTAGAGGGCGCATGGACAGTTTAGGATTAAATGCACACTCGCCTTCTAGCGGCTGACATTTTTCCCAGTATAGGTACTGCATGTAAACAAAGGAGAGTAAATTAATTATCTATACGTGAAAAATGCAGTGAGATGTACTATGAACAACACTCCGACATAAGAACATACATACCTGCAACATTCCTAAGTTCCCTTTCGGCCAGCGACGGATTTGTCTACCTTTTCTTACCAGACCTAATGCTATCCAACGGAACCCTTAGAGTGAATGCGTTCCAATTGATTTTTGACATTCGTTCCACATCTTCTACTAGTGCATAGAACTTGTGTGGAACAATCTTCATCGCCATAGGCGCAAGTACTGTTCCAAGAAGCACTAGGACTACCCTCCTCAGGAAGTCATCATCGGCAAGTTTACTTTTAATGATGTCGTCAATTAATTCATCGATAACGATGTTACCGGTTGATTTGCTTATGAACTGTGGTGGGATGCGATGCTTCACGTCTTCACCTTCCTCGGTAAGAATTTCCCCAGCTGAAAAACCTTCATTAACCAGACCAAGGAGACACTCAACATCGACAAAACCAAGAGACACCGCGCCATTGTTCTCTCCTATTTCGAATGTACCAGTGGCAGGGTCAAAAACATCAAGCATGAACCTGGAACAAAAATGAACATGAATCAATAACTACTATGCAAAAGTAATCCACGAAATACAAATGAAATATGAACATGTAATGCAATATTACGTAATATACATGTGAGAAGGTGTACACGATCAATATTGTACGCATCTTCACGGAAGGAATCATCATCATACTTCTTAAATTAGTTAGAGCTAGTCTAGCACGTTGATCCACGGTAAGACGGGCCATGAGCCTACACCATTTTTCGATGTTGCAGCAAACTTCACCCCTAAGCTCGTCCATTCTATCAAGGAAAAACACTATATTAAGAGAAAGTAATATGTCACGTACAAAAAACTAAATTAAATGTGCAAGAGGGAGACTTGAATAAAACATGATTTTACATACGATGCGTGAGATGGCATGATTTTACATACGATGTGTGAGATGACATGCTTTGAAACGGACAAATCATCGTGAAATATTATACAAAAAAATTGAGAGCAAACATCTGCCCTATATATGAAACCCCTCAATAAAATTTACATCTTAAAAACCGATACTTGCAATGTTTGCTATTTTCATGCTACAAGAGCGATGCATATATAGGCGAACTGCTGACAAACGATCCGACTGGATCCGACGTAGTCGGGCATGAAGTCACGTTGAATTTTACTTAACCTAAACGAAGTGACTAAAGGTGTGCACATGCATGCACGAAACCAGCACAACAACTCCAAGTCCTAATCAGTCAACACTTAAGAAAATTATTGTAACAACTGCAAATCTGAATACACACGGCGACTCTAACCTATACAAATTTTACTTGCTTCATACGATGTAGATACGAAGGTCTTGATGTGTACTTACTTGACGAGGCAGTGTTGGAACCGTCTTGGTCTGTCTCCGATGAGATCTAGGTGACGGTGTTGGGCCTGGCGTGGAGAAGATTCGTGGGTACGGCGGTCTCAGGTGAGGGTACCTTGCAGATGTCGGCGGTGGCGGGGATGGGATCGCCTTTGAGACGGAGGAGGCGAGGAGAATAGAGAGGGCGACTGCGCGGGCGGTGGCGGTGGCGGCGGCTCTAGGGTTTGCACGATCTTTATGACGGCAGCACGAACACCTTTTTATAGGCCGACCACGTCGTACGTCATTTCCGGAACATGCCATGCGCAAACCATTCACGATAAGATCGTGCCGCGCGTGAAGATCGTAATGGTGCACTTCCATCCGCCGTTTCGGGTTGGGCCTTTTTTAAATTAGATTTTTTCACTTTCATGGTTGCATTTGGCATTTTGGGTTGGTCCATGTTGGGCCAACGAAATTAAACAACAAAATTATAACCTATACTTATCATGAACAATGTTGATATGTAAATTTGGACAACAGTAATAAAATATTAAATTATTTCGTCCATAAATTTCTACACAAGTTTAAGAATTGCATGGTAGACCCATTTTGACCCTAAAACCCTAGTATCGGCACCTCCCAACCATGGGATCACCATGAATGTAAAAACCAAAATAGAAACACCAAGCCAAAAAGGGTGGGGCACACCACCATGCACAAGTGTGCCAAATATTGGCCCCACCCAAGGTGGTTTGATATGTTTTAGGCCATGGTAGACCATTTTGACCCTAAAACCCTAGTATCGGCACCTCCCAACCATGGGATCACCATGAATGTAAAAACCAAAATAGAAACACCAAGCCAAAAAGGGTGGGGCACACCACCATGCACAAGTGTGCCAAATATTGGCCCCATCCAAGGTGGTTGGGTATGTTTTAGGCCATGGTAGACCATTTTGACCCTAAAACCCTAGTATCGGCACCTCCCAACCATGGGATCACCTTGAATGTAAAAACCAACCTAGAAACACCAAGCCAAAAATGGTGGGGCACACCACCATGCACAAGTGTGCCAAATATTGGCCCCATCCAAGGTGGTTGGGTATGTTTTAGGCCATGGTAGACCATTTTGACCCTAAAACCCTAGTATCGGCACCTCCCAACCATGGGATCACCTTGAATGTAAAAACCAACCTAGAAACACCAAGCCAAAAGGGTGGGGCACACCACCATGCACAAGTGTGCCAAATATTGGCCCCATCCAAGGTGGTTGGGTATGTTTTAGGCCATGGTAGACCATTTTGACCCTAAAACCCTAGTATCGGCACCTCCCAACCATGGGATCACCTTGAATGTAAAAACCAACCTAGAAACACCAAGCCAAAAAGGGTAGGGCACACCACCATGCACAAGTGTGCCAAATATTGGCCCCACCCAAGGTGGTTTGATATGTTTTAGGCCATGGTAGACCATTTTGACCCTAAAACCCTAGTATCGACACCTCCCAACCATGGGATCACCTTGAATGTAAAAACCAACCTAGAAACACCAAGCCAAAAAGGGTGGGGCACACCACCATGCACAAGTGTGCCAAATATTGGCCCCACCCAAGGTGGTTTGATATGTTTTAGGCCATGGTAGACCATTTTGACCCTAAAACCCTAGTATCGGCACCTCCCAACCATGGGATCACCATGAATGTAAAAACCAAAATAGAAACACCAAGCCAAAAAGGGTGGGGCACACCACCATGCACAATTGTGCCAAATATTGGCCCCATCCAAGGTGGTTGGGTATGTTTTAGGCCATGGTAGACCATTTTGACCCTAAAACCCTAGTATCGGCACCTCCCAACCATGGGATCACCTTGAATGTAAAAACCAACCTAGAAACACCAAGCCAAAAAGGGTGGGGCACACCACCATGCACAAGTGTGCCAAATATTGGCCCCATCCAAGGTGGTTGGGTATGTTTTAGGCCATGGTAGACCATTTTGACCCTAAAACCCTAGTATCGGCACCTCCCAACCATGGGATCACCTTGAATGTAAAAACCAACCTAGAAACACCAAGCCAAAAAGGGTGGGGCACACCACCATGCACAAGTGTGACAAATATTGGCCCCACCCAAGGTGGTTTGCTATATTTTAGGCCATGGTAGACCATTTTGACCCTAAAACCCTAGTATCGGCACCTCCCAACCATGGGATCACCTTGAATGTAAAAACTAACCTAGAAACACCAAGCCAAAAAGGGTGGGGCACACCACCATGCACAAGTGTGCCAAATATTGGCCCCACCCAAGGTGGTTTGCTATTTTTTAGGCCATGGTAGACCATTTTGACCCTAAAACCCTAGTATCGGCACCTCCCAACCATGGGATCACCATGAATGTAAAAACCAAAATAGAAACACCAAGCCAAAAAGGGTGGGGCACACCACCATGCACAAGTGTGCCAAATATTGGCCCCACCCTAGGTGGTTTGATATGTTTTAGGCCATGGTAGACCCATTTTGACCCTAAAACCCTAGTATCGGCACCTCCCAACCATGGGATCACCATGCATGTGAAAACCAACCTACAAAGAGCAAGCCAAAAAGGGTGGGGCACACCACCATGCACAAGTGTGCCAAATATTGGCCCCATCCAAGGTGGTTGGGTATGTTTTAGGCCATGGTAGACCATTTTGACCCTAAAACCCTAGTATCGGCACCTCCCAACCATGGGATCACCTTGAATGTAAAAACCAACCTAGAAACACCAAGCCAAAAATGGTGGGGCACACCACCATGCACAAGTGTGCCAAATATTGACCCCACCCAAGGTGGTTTGCTATATTTTAGGCCATGGTAGACCATTTTGACCCTAAAACCCTAGTATCGGCACCTCCCAACCATGGGATCACCTTGAATGTAAAAACCAACCTAGAAACACCAAGCCAAAAGGGTGGGGCACACCACCATGCACAAGTGTGCCAAATATTGGCCCCACCCAAGGTGGTTTGCTATTTTTAGGCCATGGTAGACCATTTTGACCCTAAAACCCTAGTATCGGCACCTCCCAACCATGGGATCACCATGAATGTAAAAACCAAAATAGAAACACCAAGCCAAAAAGGGTGGGGCACACCACCATGCACAAGTGTGCCAAATATTGGCCCCACCCAAGGTGGTTTGATATGTTTTAGGCCATGGTAGACCCATTTTGACCCTAAAACCCTAGTATCGGCACCTCCCAACCATGGGATCACCATGCATGTGAAAACCAACCTACAAAGAGCAAGCCAAAAAGGGTGGGGCACACCACCATGCACAAGTGTGCCAAGTATTGGCCCCATCCAAGGTGGTTGGGTATGTTTTAGGCCATGGTAGACCATTTTGACCCTAAAACCCTAGTATCGGCACCTCCCAACCATGGGATCACCTTGAATGTAAAAACCAACCTAGAAACACCAAGCCAAAAAGTGTGGGGCACACCACCATGCACAAGTGTGCCAAATATTGGCCCCACCCAAGGTGGTTTGCTATATTTTAGGCCATGGTAGACCATTTTGACCCTAAAACCCTAGTATCGGCACCTCCCAACCATGGGATCACCTTGAATGTAAAAACCAACCTAGAAACACCAAGCCAAAAAGGGTGGGGCACACCACCATGCACAAGTGTGGCAAATATTGGCCCCACCCAAGGTGGTTTGCTATTTTTTAGGCCATGGTAGACCATTTTGACCCTAAAACCCTAGTATCGGCACCTCCCAACCATGGGATCACCTTGAATGTAAAAACCAACCTAGAAACACCAAGCCAAAAAGGGTGGGGCACACCACCATGCACAAGTGTGCCAAATATTGGCCCCACCCAAGGTGGTTTGCTATTTTTTAGGCCATGGTAGACCATTTTGACCCTAAAACCCTAGTATCGGCACCTCCCAACCATGGGATCACCATGAATGTAAAAACCAAAATAGAAACACCAAGCCAAAAAGGGTGGGGCACACCACCATGCACAAGTGTGCCAAATATTGGCCCCACCCAAGGTGGTTTGATATGTTTTAGGCCATGGTAGACCATTTTGACCCTAAAACCCTAGTATCGGCACCTCCCAACCATGGGATCACCATGCATGTGAAAACCAACCTACAAAGAGCAAGCCAAAAAGGGTGGGGCACACCACCATGCACAAGTGTGCAAAATATTGGCCCCACCCAAGGTGGTTTGCTATATTTTAGGCCATGGTAGACCATTTTGACCCTAAAACCCTAGTATCGGCACCTCCCAACCATGGGATCACCTTGAATGTAAAAACCAACCTAGAAACACCAAGCCAAAAAGGGTGGGGCACACCACCATGCACAAGTGTGCCAAATATTGGCCCCACCCAAGGTGGTTTGATATGTTTTAGGCCATGGTAGACCCATTTTGACCCTAAAACCCTAGTATCGGCACCTCCCAACCATGGGATCACCATGAATGTGAAAACCAAAATAGAAACACCAAGCCAAAAAGGGTGGGGCACACCACCATGCACAAGTGTGCCAAATATTGGCCCCACCCAAGGTGGTTTGATATGTTTTAGGCCATGGTAGACCCATTTTGACCCTAAAACCCTAGTATCGGCACCTCCCAACCATGGGATCACCATGCATGTGAAAACCAACCTACAAAGAGCAAGCCAAAAAGGGTGGGGCACACCACCATGCATAAGTGTGCCAAATATTGGCCCCATCCAAGGTGGTTGGGTATGTTTTAGGCCATGGTAGACCATTTTGACCCTAAAACCCTAGTATCGGCACCTCCCAACCATGGGATCACCATGAATGTAAAAACCAAAATAGAAACACCAAGCCAAAAAGGGTGGGGCACACTACCATGCACAAGTGTGCCAAATATTGGCCCCACCCAAGGTGGTTTGCTATTTTTTAGGCCATGGTAGACCATTTTGACCCTAAAACCCTAGTATCGGCACCTCCCAACCATGGGATCACCATGAATGTAAAAACCAAAATAGAAACACCAAGCCAAAAAGGGTGGGGAACACCACCATGCACAAGTGTGCCAAATATTGGCCCCACCCAAGGTGGTTTGATATGTTTTAGGCCATGGTAGACCATTTTGACCCTAAAACCCTAGTATCGGCACCTCCCAACCATGGGATCACCATGCATGTGAAAACCAACCTACAAAGAGCAAGCCAAAAAGGGTGGGGCACACCACCATGCACAAGTGTGCCAAATATTGGCCCCACCCAAGGTGGTTTGCTATATTTTAGGCCATGGTAGACCATTTTGACCCTAAAACCCTAGTATCGGCACCTCCCAACCATGGGATCACCTTGAATGTAAAAACCAACCTAGAAACACCAAGCCAAAAAGGGTGGGGCACACCACCATGCACAAGTGTGCCAAATATTGGCCCCACCCAAGGTGGTTTGATATGTTTTAGGCCATGGTAGACCCATTTTGACCCTAAAACCCTAGTATCGGCACCTCCCAACCATGGGATCACCATGAATGTGAAAACCAAAATAGAAACACCAAGCCAAAAAGGGTGGGGCACACCACCATGCACAAGTGTGCCAAATATTGGCCCCACCCAAGGTGGTTTGATATGTTTTAGGCCATGGTAGACCCATTTTGACCCTAAAACCCTAGTATCGGCACCTCCCAACCATGGGATCACCATGCATGTGAAAACCAACCTACAAAGAGCAAGCCAAAAAGGGTGGGGCACACCACCATGCACAAGTGTGCCAAATATTGGCCCCATCCAAGGTGGTTGGGTATGTTTTAGGCCATGGTAGACCATTTTGACCCTAAAACCCTAGTATCGGCACCTCCCAACCATGGGATCACCATGAATGTAAAAACCAAAATAGAAACACCAAGCCAAAAAGAGTGGGGCAGACCACCATGCACAAGTGTGCCAAATATTGGCCCCACCCAAGGTGGTTTGATATGTTTTAGGCCATGGTAGACCATTTTGACCCTAAAACCCTAGTATCGGCACCTCCCAACCATGGGATCACCTTGAATGTAAAAACCAACCTAGAAACACCAATCCAACAAGGGTGGGGCACACCACCATGCACAAGTGTGCCAAATATTGGCCCCACCCAAGGTGGTTTGATATGTTTTAGGCCATGGTAGACCCATTTTGACCCTAAAACCCTAGTATCGGCACCTCCCAACCATGGGATCACCATGAATGTGAAAACCAAAATAGAAACACCAAGCCAAAAAGGGTGGGGCACACCACCATGCACAAGTGTGCCAAATATTGGCCCCACCCAAGGTGGTTTGATATGTTTTAGGCCATGGTAGACCCATTTTGTCCCTAAAACCCACTACTAGGAAAAGGCCTAGCCGTAAGGATGACTTCAGTGGCGCACCATGATGGCCGTGCGCCACTACTACTTAGCAGTGGCGCACCACAAAATGGTGGGCCACTGTTACAAATGTAGTAGTGGCGCACCTTGTTTGTGGTGCGCCATTACTAATTCTCGGCAGGAGGCCAGCTCCTACCCAAAACTAATAGTGGCGCACGTCTCCGTGGTGCGCCACGGCTACTTTGCTTACTTATGGCGCATGGCTTTGTGGTGCGCCACTCGCTAGGAGGTGGCCGGGGCCCTTTAGAGATGAGGGCTTTAGCAATGGCGCACCTGCGTGGTGCGCCACTACTAGCTATGGCGCACCGCCGACATGGTGCGCCACCGTTAAGTTGGGCGGGGCGTGGGTTTACGGGTACCGGGCGAGCGGTGGCGCACCACTTAGCGGTGCGCCATTGCTATGTCACCCTAGCGGTGGCGCACGGCTAGGTGGTGCGCCACTGCTAACCCGGGACCATTTCCCGCTTTTCACCCTCCACTCACATGTGCCACCCACTTTCCCCAAACACTCTTCCACCACCACCTCCCACCAAATCTGGATATGGTCGTGTTGCCCCTCCTTCCCACCTCATTTTCACCTCTTCATTCACCAAAATTAAGTTGGTAAACTTAATTTTCTTCATAGGTAAGTAATGGTGAACTTAGCTCAATACCCTACTCAATCTCAACTTTTTACCTCATCCAACACTCTAGGTCTCGCCGTATCGGTAACTTTGTTGGTTTTAAGCTTTGTGTGTGAACGGTTCCGATCGTCTTGCACACACACACGTGTGTGTGCACATATGTTATGCGAAGCTCATGTATTGTGTGTGCGCATGCGCGAAAAGCGTCTCACGTGCATGTGTGTTGTATGTGAAGCCTCCACATGTGTTGTATATGCAAAGCCTCCGATCCACACATGTGTTGCATGCATGTTTGTTTGCAGGGATTTGAAATGCGATGGAGTTGCCAATATTTTGCCGAAACGTTGATTCATTTCCGTTTCGGCGAATAGTGGGCATACTACGCATATACATATGTCCCATTTTTAGGGAAGGTCATGCCAAAATTTTCTTTTGGTATGCTAAGATATCCATTTTCTCTATACCCGCGAGCGACCATGGTCCGCATGATGAGCGAAGGCATTGTGGCTAGGTTTTTGAAAGCCGCGACAGCCGAGATGATTAGAAATAACCAAAAGGAGATAAGATGTCCGTGTCGAAGATGCAAGCCGACGAGCCTTATGGACCCTAAAGCCGATATGGTGCGGGACCACCTTCTCATGCGTGGTTTCATGGATGGCTATCGGTGGGAAGGCGACGAAGATGATTATGAATTTGTCCATGGGATTTCAACAAGAAATAAGGAAGGAGGTGATCAGGATGTAGAAGATCTCGGGCATGATCAGGATGTAGAAGATCCTGGAGATGATCATGATCACAATGTAGGAGATCCTGGACCTGATGATGAGGAAGATCAAGATGGAGGTCATCATGACGATCATGAAGATGAAGACGATGGACCATCGTCGATGGACTGGGTGCCGTCCGTTCAAGAGAAGAAGTCTACGAGTTCCGGGGCTAAATTATTCAACCGCGAGAAAGAAGGGCAAGAAGATTGTGAAAAGATAATTATGTATCATTTTCTTGTATGAATAATGGATGTCATATTGTTAATCTACACATTGTACCGATCAAAATAGACATATAATTTATATTTTTGGATATTTTCTAGATTCTATAGTATTTTAAATATTCTACATAATTATAATTATTTATGCCTTTTATTTTGGTGTATTATGCTATTTTGGATGTTTATTATAGTGTTAAATCAATTTAAAAAGAAAATGAAAAAAAATGGGGCCGCCAGGGTTCGAACCTGGGCGGCAGGGTTTGGCACATACCAACCAGGGACAGAGCCAGTGCGGTATGTTTCGGGATATGTCAAATCCCCACGCGTCTGTCTTTTGACCTATACATAAAGTGGTAGTGGCGCACCCCTAGAGGTGCGCTATTGCTAAGCCTCATAGTGGCGCACCACTAGAGGTGCGCTATTGCTAAGGTGTCTGGGGACTTAGCCAAAAATCCCCCGGCCGTCCCGACCACATCCTCCATTCCCCATTCCCCATTCTTCTCCGACGCCGGCGGCCGCCCCTCCCCCGAGCGACGCATCTCCCTCTCTCCGCCACCATAACCCTAGATTGCGCCGCCGCCACACCCCCCTCCCCTTCCGTGGCCATCCTCCTCCAGTCCTCCCTCCCTTCCTCGTGTGTCGCCAAGGCCGTCCCGCGTCAGATCTTGAGAGCAAGGTGACGGAGGCCTACCGGATTCCCCCGACTCCGCGCCTCAGCTTCGCCTACGACGAGAGGTGCGGGACCCCGCTCACCGCCTGCTCACGGCGCGTGTCTCCCCTGGCTGATCCGATCGCCACCCGTGCTCACCTCGTCTCCGTGCCCCCTGCAGGGACGTGGCGCTCTACGCGCTAGGGATGGGCGCCTGCGGCACGGACGCCGTCGACGACAAGGAGCTCCACTTCCTGCACCACATCGACGGCCAGCGCAACATTAAGGTCCCCCCTCTCCCTCCCTCCCTCGGCCAATCCCCTAACCGTTGCTGCGCGACTTGGTTGCCGCTTGCCGTGACGCTATGATTGCAGCGATTCAGTTGTTGAAATTCGGTTTTGGGGAGAAATGGCTGCGCATTATTTTGCAAAAATAAGTCTTCTTAGCCAATTATTCTGCCTTGGTTATATTATCCCCATTTGTGCTTATCTAGTCTTCTTAGCTTACCTTGGTGTGCCAAGTAAATAAGTCTGTCAAATCAAGATTACCCTGAGGCTTATTTTCTATTCAGTTGCTCAATTGTACTTCACTGATTGTATTAATTACTTGTGTCTTTTTGTTGCATCAGTACATAATATGATTTCCCTGCTGTTTGTTTTCACTACGATTCATTAGCCATCTTTTAGACCAAAAGGTACACTTTTAGTTCACAGCTTATTTTGGAAGATATGTTGTGCAGGTCTGCTTAGATTTAAGTTTTGTCTTGAACTTATGCTTTCTTGAGAAAACCATACATATGTTGTGGTAGATCTTTGAGAAGAAACTTCGTTAGTTTATGATTCGTGTGTTAGATTGTGCTTAAGTTAGTATTATAATTTGACATGATGATTTTGCTGCACTAGTACCAACTTCAAGTAAATGGCCATGCCTGATGTTTGCAGCACTTATCTGATGCAAGAACAAGTGGTGAAATCTGATCATAGACATGCAACAATGTTTAACATGCCAAATTACTAGGAGCTACAGAACTACTATGAGCTACTACTGCAAGCACCAATTAGATAAGCCAAAAACAATATTATCCAGTGCTACACCATTTTACCCATATTCATGACTGCAGTACTACTAGAAAGTATATTTGGTATCTGTAAACAAGGTGAATCATGTCATGGTGTCTATCATAGTTTAAATCTTCTGAAAGTCATTTTCTGTTGTTTTGCAGATGGTCAGGAGAGGTTTAGGACAATCACTAGTTCTTACTACAGAGGTGCTCAAGGAATTATTCTAGGTAATAATAATATTTAAGTTGTTTTGACTTCTTACATATTCTGTTGTCCTAACCCGACGTCCAATTTCTCACCTGGATATCAGACATTCGAGATATGCAATAGAACTATGTAGATTGATATGAACCTCTCTTCAGTAAAACCAATTGATATTTAAGTTAAACATACATGGATGTTTCTGTTCCTCAAAAAGATAGGCATGATGGTATTTTCATATGACAACAATTTGATTTTTTAACAATTGTGTCATATGACTAGCCTGACTTTGTGTTGACATTTAAATATACCTTGTAGTAACCTGCATAGCTTCTTTTTAGGTGCTCCAGTGGCTGCAACCTCGTCGGCATCCTTCATCGACTTGGAGCCGGACACGCTTGAGCGTCATCGTCTTCTTCCCGGAGCGTCGTCGTTTGTTATTGCTGCTGGTGGTAAGTGCTTGTTGTGCTAGCTTGGTGTTGCTAGCTATTGCATGCTTGTTGCTTGTGCCGGCTTGGTGCTGCTAGCTGCTGGTATGTTGTTGTGCTAGCATGTTGGCCGATGCTTCGTTGGCTGATGTTGCTACTGCTGGCTGATGTTGATGCTGTCGCTGGCTGTTGTTCTGGTGCTGCTAGCCGCTGCTGTGATGTGATTCCCCTGTCATGCACCTATGGTGTATTTTTGTGTCATATTCTTGTGCAGGGATCGACAGAGTTGCCCATTATCGCCGAAATGTTGATTCATTTCCGTTTCGGCGAAAATGGGGCACTCATATGTCCATAAATTAGCATAGGGCATGCCCAATTTTTCTGTGAAATCTTGCGCTAACTTTATGCATTTTTTCATACTTAGTTCGAACATGGCCAACAACGAAGAGGCCGGCGGCAGCGGTAGCAAGCCATTCTGGATGCTAACCGATGAAATGGAGGTGCTGGAGTCGCAACCTCGCCGCGACGACGGCGAGGATGATGGCACCGATCCAGAGTACCGAGCGGACGATGCCGCCGAGGATGACACCACTGATGGTGCCGCCGAGGATGAAACCACGGATGGTGCCGGCGAGGATGACACCGGCGCACCGAAGAAGCTACGGAGGGATCGTCGCCCGAATGTGCTCAGCACCTTGAGGCAGGCATTCACCGAAGTGAGCGCCAGTGGGCATCCAATGGCGCCCCCTGATTTAGTCAAAGGGTACTCTGCCCAACTCGGGTGCATCCTCCGGAGCACGGTCTCGATCAACACCGAGAACCTCAGGCATCCTGACCGAGCGAATTTGCGCACCCTCCTCTTCAAGAAGCTGCACGAACGATACGAGTTCCCGGTGGATCTGCTCGGAAAAGCGTCTCATGCGGAACAAAGTGCACAATGCCGCCCTCACGAAGATGAGCACCGCCCTCGCTAGTTGGAGGACCCGAGTGAAGAAAATGATTAATAGTGGTGAGAGTTACGAGAAGATCAAGGAGTCAAATCCCTCGATCACCGAGCAAGACTACGCTGATTTCAAGATCAAGTGCGAGAGCGATTCAACGTCGGATTCTAGTCAGTGGGGGAAGGACATGCGAAAACTGAACTTAGGCACCCACAAACTTGGTCCTGGCGGTTTTAGGGTGGCGCAACCGAAATGGGACGCCGCGGATGAGGAGCGTGTGAAGAACGGCCTCGAGCCCCTCTTCCCGCAATACAAAAACAAGCAAACCAGGAACTTTCTCCTGGCCCGGTACCGTATTGACCCGAAAACAAAGGAGCTCACCACCACTCCGGATGTGAAGCAGTTTGAGGCTCTTCTGGTAAGGAATGCACCCGCTTAATTAGCTCCTTTATGGTTGCATTCTTATTGATGAATCCAAATTTCTAAATGGTTCATGCATGTTCCTCCCGTAGGCTAAGGAGATCGCTGCGGAAAGTGAAAAGGAAGCTAGTAGCGGCGCGGGGTCCACGAGCTCCTCGCGAGTGTGCCCCTTGGGACAACCCTTTAAATAGGGCGTTGAATGCCCACAAGAAGAGGGATCCATTGAGTAAGCCGACGTCGGCTGGTCGTGTGGCCGGCGAAGGATGCTCTATGAAATGGTCAGAATACTATAAGTCGGGGAAAAAGGAGAGAAAGGCCACCATCGATGAGAAGGAGGTCGCACAGCTCAAGGCACAAGTTGCGCAGATCCCGACATTGGTCGAGGAGCAAGTGCGGCAACAAGTGCAACAAATCGTGGAGACCCAACAGAGGACGCAACGACAGCAAGTGGAGGACCAAGTGGGCACGACGCTTAGCTCCCTCATCCCTACCTTGGTTGCCGGTCTGGACGCGTGGTATAAGGGAGGACAAAAGGGGGAACCCCCGGTTCCCAGTTTCGCGGGCAGCAACTCCCACAACGTGGAGCCATCGGTGAGTCCGCGGGCGGCAACAATGGTGTCTCCGGCGGCGCCAACCTTGGTGGCTCCCGCGGCGCCAACCGTGGTGGCTCCCGCGGCGCCAACCTTGGTGTCTCCCGCGGCGCCATTACTTCAGCTCAATGCACCCGTCGGCTGCGGATAATACGCCGCCCGGCACCGCGCCAACAAGCGGCCACTCCATCAGTTGCACGCCCGTCGCCGGCGGTGCCTCGACCTTAGCCGAGCTGGACGCCATCACGGTAACCAACCCTCGGCCAATGACTTCCATATCCTTGCCTTTGACTAGCTAGCCATCCCTAACGCCCTACATGTTTTCCGCAAAGCTCCGCCGTCGACGTCCCATGCACTCTCCTCACTTTGTGAACGGCGAGTTGATCGATGTTGCCAAGGCCAAAATCGTTCAACCGAGCAACCGCCGATTACACGGTAGACCCATGCAACCCGACGTGTATAGGATTCAACTGGTTCGGGTGCTTAGCGGCTACGACGACGTGGTACCTCCCTTTCAACCCCATGGTGCCGACGAAGATGAGGTCCTTGCCCTCCACCAATGCTTCAATTGGTCCATGGTTTGGCCAAAGAGCCAGATTCGTTTGGGGGCGAGCGACACCACCCCACGGACAGCACCCCAAGCCATGCCGGCGCCAAGCCATGGCAAGACCACCCCAACGGTGCCGCCATCAGCTGATGTGGACATGCGGATGGCACGGGATCCGAACGACGGTCCGGACGAGGACGATACGTTCGCCAACCTGGACTGCAACTTCGATTTTGGGTTGATGGACTACGATCTCGGTAGCCAACCCTCTCAAGCTGCCGCCGAGGGGAAAACCTTTTGCAACAAGCGGCGCCTATTCTCGTTCTCGGGAGACGCCTCCAGCTGCCGACTTCACCGAGACTCAGCCGATAGCCGAGGTGAGAAGTGTTATCGGTCCTAACACACCGAAGAAGGCTTGCGAAGAGGAGAATGCAGTCCCGGTAAATACGAGGCCGAAGGGACGGAAAAGAAAGAAGAAGGACGACAAGTCCGCCGGCCAGCCGGCACCTATCCGTGCTCAGGACGGGCCACCAGTGCCCAAGAATCTCGAGGCGAGGGTGCATGTGTCGGGTGAGCGGATGCTAATTCAAAGATTGTACGATGTTGCACCCGGTCCTATGCGATCTCTGGTTGACGGTATTCAGTTTATGGAGGAGCGGCGTCTCAGGGAGAAAGATAATGGATACCCAGTGTATATTGCCAAGGTGCCCTCGGGCCATGGCTTTGTCGATAGTGGCTTCGCGGAGAAGATCTTCCTACGGTATGATGACATCTTTGCCATGCTGAACAGTTATCCGCTGCACTACACCTTCATTCGCCTATACTCGCTCAGCAAGGCGATGCGGATCATTAGAAACAACATCCCGGACATCGCGATAGCCGACCCCTTCTACATGCGTGCCGTCCACTTGGCCACCGCCGGAGACCGGGCAGTCGCGAGTGGATACCTCAAAGACTTCTTTCTAGCGAACCGAGAAGAAGTCTAACATCCTCCTGCCTGTATTTCCCGAGTAAGTCACCCCCTCACCGTACCGGTCTTAACTCGTGATTTTTTTAGATTTCAATCGTCATGTTCTTAAACATTATGTGTTCTACGCAGAGACAAAACCTGCACACTCATCTCCATAACCCCGAAGCATTCCGTGGCCACATACCTCGATGCGGACGGTAAGTCAACCACGGACTACACGAATGTCAAGGCCGTACTTGATGATGCTCTCAATGCCTACGTCAAAGCGAAAGGCAACATGCAGAGGCCAAATGTTAGGTACGGGAAGCATGTGTTCAAGCACCAAACAAAGTTTCCCTGCGTCAAGAAGTCGCCTTCTAGTAACAAGGATGCCTACTACGCCCTCTATCACATGGATAAGTTCATACGGGACCAGCAGCAGCTTACGCTACCTGAGCATCTCAGAGACTGGGCCAACAAATTGGCGCGGGTCCCCGACGACGGCATCAAGCAAGACTTCTTCCGCATCCAAGTAGAGTTTTGTGAAATCATCCATCAAGATGTCGTTAGAAGCGCGGGGAGTTCTACGCCGGCTATCAGCCGTCAAACGGTGACATAGACACAATGCTCCAAATGCGGGGTGACGACTACCGCTCATGGATGTGCTTGAAGAAAGGCGGCGGTTTTATCCACGCTCCGCAAAAGTCTTGATGTGCGAGCCTAGTTATGTAGTGGTGAACTAAAGGCGAGCTTCTGTTGTAATAAACTTTATCCAAGCACTTTACTTGCATGTCCGTTTAATTACTAGTTCGGCTATGTTTGTGAACTTATATATATGGCTCTATCGTTTTCCGCACTTGATTTGGTCGTTAATTTTGTTTGCATATGCCGATGATTAGAATGTTCGGTCAAGCTGTACACTCCGGGGTGTCGCTAGTGAGCCTGGTGTGATGACACAAATATCAATCTCTTGTGCATCCTACCTGGCCTCACTAACGCCATCCCGGGATGTTCATATTTGTTTCGACCAACAATGTATGAGGCATTCCATTTAGTTCATACTAGCTACTTGTTTCTTATTTGAGTTGGCACTTCTTAATTGCATTGGCCGATGATTAGAATGGTTGGTCACTTGTACACTCCGTGGTGACGTAAGTGAGCCTGGTGTGATGGCACAAATATCCATGTCTTGTGCATCCTACCCGGCCTCGCTTACGCCATCACGGAATGTTAATATTTGTTTTGACCGACAAAGTATGAGGCCCTTGTCATTCTTCCATTTGCTTTGGTATCTCAATATGCCGATGATTAGAATGTTCGGTCACCTATACACTCCGGGGTGTCGCTAGTGAGCCTGGTGTGATGGCACAAATATCAATCTCTTGTGCATCCTACCCGGCCTCACTAACGCCATCCCGGAATGTTAATATTTGTTTTGACCGACAAAGTATGAGGCCCTTGTCATTCTTCCATTTGCTTTGGTATCTCAAAATGCCGATGATTAGAATGTTGGTCACCTATACATTTGGGGAGGGGTCAGTGAACCTGGTGCGATGACACAAGTATCAATCTCTTGTGCATCCTACTTGGTTTCACTGACGCCTTCCCTAAATGTTAATATTTGTTTGGACTGACAAAGTATGAGGCCCTTGTCATTCTTCTATTTGCTTTGGTATCTCAAAATGCCGATGATTAGAATGTTGGTCACCTATACACTTGGGGGAGGGGTAAGTGAACCTGGTGCGATGACACAAGTATCAATCTATTGTGCATCCTACTTGGTTTCACTTACTCCGTCCCTAAATGTTAATATTTGTTCCGACCAACAATGTATGAGGCATGCCTTTTAGTTCATACTACTTGGATCGTTTTTGAGTTTGCTCTTATTCGTTGCAAACATCTATGAGCGTGCACTAATGTTTCTTTGGCTTGTGCATATGTACGCGAGATATGACGTGGTATGTCGTGTACAAGGGCAAGGTTCCCGGAGTCTACAACGACTGAGAGGAGTGTCGGAGACAGGTTCACCGTTTTAGCGGTAACAGCCTACAAAGGGTACACCACTAGAGCGGAGGCCGAAGACAGATACGCACGCTATCCGGCGGGAGAGAGGACGGAGCGGAGGAGGAACCGGATGAAGACCACTTTCATCGGGACGGTGCTAGTAGTGACTCTAGCTCTCTTCTATGTGATGCTAGTTTAGATGATCGACCTTGTGCCACTACTAGCTCATTTGTGACTTGTAACACCGTAACTTGCATTGTAACCTCTAATGTGAATGCTTGTGAATCATGTGGGGCTAATGTGAAGAACTATGCATGGATAAGCTGTGCTGTTGTTTATATGCTGTTATATATCATGTATTGTGCTATTGTACTTGTCATATACAACCCGTATAAATACCTGCCAAGATACAAAAAAAAATTCGAAATCTTAGCGAGTGGCGCACTAGTGGACCATCCGTGGCGCACTACCACTAAGTAGCGGTGGCGCATCGCTATCGATCCGATGGGCGCACCGCCCCGTGATCCTCTCCGAGACTAGCAGTGGCGCACAAGGATAAGTAGCAGTGGCGCACGTCCTGGAGAGGGCAGTGGCGCACGTACTCACGCAGCAGTGGCGCACCTACTAGCTGGACCAGTGGTGCACGCAAGACTGTAGCAGTGGCGCACCTCTTCTACACAGTGGAGGCGCACTGCCTCTGACCAACAGTGGCGCACCACTTTGGAGTAGTAGTGGCGCACTGGTGGGCATGTCAATGGCGCACCAGGCAGTGCGCCACAGGTATCTAGGCTAGTAGTGGCGCACCCCTAGTGCGCCACTACTATGTGTTAGCAGTGGCGTGATAACAGTGGCGCACCACTAGTGCGCCACTGATGGCTATATGTGGTGCGCCACTGAAAGCCTTTTTTCTAGTAGTGACCCTAGTATCGGCACCTCCCAACCATGGGATCACCATGCATGTGAAAACCAACCTACAAAGAGCAAGCCAAAAAGGGTGGGGCACACCACCATGCACAAGTGTGCCAAATATTGGCCCCATCCAAGGTGGTTGGGTATGTTTTAGGCCATGGTAGACCATTTTGACCCTAAAACCCTAGTATCGGCACCTCCCAACCATGGGATCACCTTGAATGTAAAAACCAACCTAGAAACACCAAGCCAAAAAGGGTGGGGCACACCACCATGCACAAGTGTGCCAAGTATTGGCCCCACCCAAGGTGGTTTGCTATATTTTAGGCCATGGTAGACCATTTTGACCCTAAAACCCTAGTATCGGCACCTCCCAACCATGGGATCACCTTGAATGTAAAAACCAACCTAGAAACACCAAGCCAAAAAGGGTGGGGCACACCACCATGCACAAGTGTGCCAAATATTGTCCCCACCCAAGGTGGTTTGCTATTTTTTAGGCCATGGTAGACCATTTTGACCCTAAAACCCTAGTATCGGCACCTCCCAACCATGGGATCACCATGAATGTAAAAACCAAAATAGAAACACCAAGCCAAAAAGGGTGGGGCACACCACGATGCACAAGTGTGCCAAATATTGGCCCCACCCAAGGTGGTTTGATATGTTTTAGGCCATGGTAGACCCATTTTGACCCTAAAACCCTAGTATCGGCACCTCCCAACCATGGGATCACCATGCATGTGAAAACCAACCTACAAAGAGCAAGCCAAAAAGGGTGGGGCACACCACCATGCACAAGTGTGCCAAATATTGGCCCCATCCAAGGTGGTTGGGTATGTTTTAGGCCATGGTAGACCATTTTGACCCTAAAACCCTAGTATCGGCACCTCCCAACCATGGGATCACCATGCATGTGAAAACCAACCTACAAAGAGCAAGCCAAAAAGGGTGGGGCACACCACCATGCACAAGTGTGCCAAATATTTGCCCCACCCAAGGTGGTTTGCTATTTTTTAGGCCATGGTAGACCATTTTGACCCTAAAACCCTATTATCGGCACCTCCCAACCATGGAGCATCCATTAGTAATTCAAAAAAATTCAGAATGAAAAAAAATCGTCACATTCCATGTTTTCTTGTGTTACATACAATGTGATAAAAATTTGAGGTGATTTGGAGGAGGCCAAAAAATCACTATACTTTCAAGTATATATTTTGATAAAGGACAATTCTAAAACAAATTAATGAAAACATACAAGGTTGGGTTGATCTGCCAACCTTCAATGCATCTTTTGTACATTTTCTGTATATGAACTTTTTACAAATTCGATTTTTTAAATTCACATATGAAATATCAGATACAAATAACATATGAAATTGCTGGTCTGTTTTATTCTCATGACATTGGTGGTTGCTATTCTCATCACATAGCGGCTTGCTATTCATTCATGTAACTTATCTACTATGTTTTTTAAACTATTGAATACATTATGACAGAGATCAAATTGGTACATAACTCAATATTACTGAACTATCAAATTTTCAAACAAGCAAAATTTTAGAATTACCATTTCCTTGAAAACAAGATAATATTTATGGACTACCATTTTTCCAACAGAACATGGATGGTAGACAAAAAGGCTGACAATACTTTGTAGCCATCCATAACTTCACTTATCTTATAACAAAGTGAAGAACCAGCAAAAGCAAACACAGTGTGCTACATACCATCTAGCACACGGGTACAGTGCATACATAGCTACCATAGCTAAAGTTCACATGCCTAGCAAGTCCATACATAGTTACCGCACCATAACGAAGGTGCACACATAAACTAGCAGTTCTTAATAACATACATTACTTAACATCATCATATATACTGATGATGTACTTCTTCACTAACTTTTTCAGGCATTCGGTCAATCCCGACCATAGTACTCCGAGTACTTTCCTCGGGGCAGCATGGTTCGCCTTGTCGCGGAGATCCTTCGGGTGCACATCCTTCACATGGCCAACAAGTCCTTCACGCATACCATCCCTAGGAACCTGCTTGGAGGGATGGAACTTGCGATAGTACCTCCCATCAGGTTTCATGTAAGCACCGATTCCCTCAGTCCGGATCTTCTCCTCCACCTTCTTCTCATATGACGAGCACATTGTACTTGCTGACTTCATTATCGAGATGAAGCATCCGAGTTGTACTTGCAAAACAACAATGTCACAATCATATGTCACAACTATTGTACAGCAATGAGTTCAATAAACTTGTCAACCATGCACAATCAATATTGAGAAAGCTATCTTACCGACACGGCGTCCCCGGACTCGACCTCGGAGGAAATGTAGGAGTGGCCAGAGTCCTCCGAGTCATCCAACTCCTCAAACTTCCTCTTGCGGACAGAGGAGGTCTCACCAACCTGATAAGAATAAATTTAATAACAATGGTCATATATACAGATTTCACATTGCCTAATTTAAAGACAAAAAGTGGGAAAACTAAGCAAATAATAAACTCAATGATGCATTGTTATAAATTAAGGAGTACACATTGCAATTAATTGTACAATGTTTATCAAATGGATAATGCTAGTACAAAACTTTGGGAACTAATAACTCAGCATATTTACAGTTTATAGTACCATATACAGGTGCTATCATTCCATTTCAATTAATATACTAGCAGGGAGCAAATTATTATGTCAATCTAAATTGCAATCATAGCAGCATAACACATATACTACAAATTCTTATTGCAATCATTACAATAATAGGCCAGTAACATTATATTTCTCCTACTATGTTAAGGTGAAACATCTTATGCACAAATGGGAATGCCCCTGGAGCAGCAGTACCATAAATTTAATAAGCAATAATTATCACCATAAGATGTTAAGTAAGCAGCATTTAGGGGTTTTTAGCTTCTAACACCCGAAGTGGAGGTCCTGCCAAATCATACCATTTCAAATAATAGGTACACATGCTATTATTCATACTGTGGTGATGTACAATTATAGTAACTACATATTTTCCCATAGCAGGGAACAAATTATTATGTCAATGTTGTTGCCATCATAGCAAGATAACACTCCTGGAGCACAACAACATTACCATAGATTTACAAATCAATGTGAATCCCTAAAGCAGTTATGCAATCATGTAATAAAAACATACTAATGAAGCTCTGTAGCAAACAATTGATGCTACTACTAACAAATAAATTGAGCACACAGTAATCAAACCGGATAAATTGTGCACACGGTATATAAATTGGGGTCACATGACAATAAAACCACCCTTAACTACGAATGCACACGGATGTCAAACCAGATTAAAAAAAAACCCTTGCCAACATACACAAACCACAGGACAGTCTGCTAGATCCATTTGGTCCACAGTAAGCCCTAATCACAAATCACATGATTCGTTTATTCTTCGGTTTCATCTAACCCTAATCACCATCAAATAAGGGCAAATAAGCTGAGGAGTTGAGAGGATAGCACATACCAGAGGGTCTTCCACCGTTGGCTGCACATTCAGATCCCGCACGATCTCGCCGCCCAATCCGTGCTCCTGCTCATCCGCCGCCGTCAGCACCAAGCCTCCGCCCGACGCGGCCGCACCACGACGGCTCCATCCACCCGGCACCACATCTGCCTCCGCCACGCCGGTGTTCTTGACCAAGGCTGCGGCGGCCGCCCTCGCGGTGGAGCTGCTACCCTCCATCGGCCTCCGATTCGACGGAAATGCGCGGAGAAGAAGGGATTAAAGAAGGAGAACTGGAGGTGGAGAGGGAGTGGAGAAGACGAAGTGGCCGAGGGAGGAGGAGAGGGTTTTCTCCGTACCTGATTTGGGGGGGAATGGTGGGGCGAGGGAGGCGGAGAAGGTAACGTCGGCGTTTTATATGGGATTCTATTTCGGTACACGCACGCTCGTACGCACGTGCTGTAGGCACGATGTAGATACGTACAGAATGACGTGCGCGGGCCATACGGGCTTGTACAGGGCTCTACGGACGGTCTACGCATAGCGAAATTACGATTTTACCCCCGCTGCCGAAGAGGTATCAGAAGATCTCAGCCGTCCATGTGTTTGGCTTGTCCAGACTTTTCCCGGGGGGGGGGGGGAGCACCGGAGCAGAAGCGGTTGTTGAAATCCAGGAAACTATTTGTAATTTCGTTGTTGTTTGGGGTCATGTTGTAAGTTGTGTACTTGACCTTTACACTTACTAGATGATTTCCCATGCGTTGCTGCGGGAATAGTTTGATACAAAAGTATGTACTCATTGAAAAAAAAGAACCATGTTCGTTAAGAGTTATAAATGTAAGCATCAAATGTTTTGCCTGTATTTAAAATATAATCCCTGGAATACCCATCCATCTGCCGCTCGCTGAACCAAATTCTCTCATCTGTCGGCTACCAGTCCTCCATGGCGTGTTGCTCTTCGTCGAGTTAGAGATAGTATTATTGTTAATATATCGCACCTCCTGCTGCCAACAACACCAAAGATGGACAAAGATGGTGCCACGGACGGAAGGCATGCTCTTTTCCCTGGGGATCTTACATAGTTGTACTTCAATTTCACGGGATGGGATTAGAGCGTCATTGGGGAAGAAGAGAGGAACAAGGAGGCATGCTGTTTTGAGAGTCGTGAGGATACACGTGTTACCTTGTGGAAAGAGTCTAATTTCATAAGAAAATAGACAGGGTCTCGTAGGATTATTTTCCTCCATGACTGCACAACAATGTAGGTATCTATTTAAGAAAATAAATAGCATTACGACATAAGTTGAGCTCTTGTTTCGAATTAAACATCCAGTAGAAGATATTTAAGAAAGAGCAAAGAAGAAACTCTGTGGACAACATATACTACGTTTCACACCGCCACCGCGACCCGGACGTTTGGAACCTGGGTGCGCGCACACCCATTTACGAAAAGTTCAAAAAAATGCTATTTAAAAGTTTCAAAAAAATATGAAGTAAATTTTTGCATGTATATATTATGTTGATACTTACTCGTGTGTGTTTTCATGAAAAAATACCATTGTGTGTGACCTACACAAAAATGACAAAATGCAAATTCCTATTCCTGTGAATAGTAAAATTCCTATTCACTATTCTCATTTGGACATTTTGTCATTTTTATGCAGGCCACACATAATGGTATTTTTTCGTGAAAACTGACACGAGTAAGTATCAACATAATATGTACATGCAAAATTTTACTTCACATTTTTTTGAAACTTTTAAATAGCATTTTTTTGAACTTTTCGTAAATGGGTGCGCGCGCACCCAGGTTCCATTCACCATTTCCGACCGCCACCGTCCTTACATCGATTTGGATTACAGAAATAAGAGAAACAAAAGTAAGCATGAATGTTTATTGCTAGTCATGTACTCATGTATGCTGCTGTTGGACAAAACATCAAGCGCAATTAGCTGGCATATGGGTACTGAGTACTAAGACTGCTCATAGTGGGAGTAACTTAGGTAGTAACATCACATATTTTAAGGTGTTTTGGTGACATGGCATAACAATAAATGAAGAAAGAGAGGGAGGTGGTAACTAGCTATGTTACCATAACATCACACACCCCAAGATAAAATGAGTCTACAAACTAATAAATAAGACTTTGCATGATACCATCTCTAAGTTACTTTCCACTGTGAAGGTAGTAACATGAATTAGTAACTTATGCATGACACTACCTTATGTTACTCCCCACTATGAGCAGCCTAACAAAAATTAGTAGTACTCAAAGAGAAAGCCTCATCTGCTTATATTTTTTATAATCAAGCAGGCGCTAAACCTATACCCCATGACAACATCATACTGAAATTGATATGTGAGTTCTTAAGTAACCGGTGCCAATTTACCACTGCCAACCTGATCGATCGACCCACATAATGGAGCTATTTTATTCCTAAGATCCATTCCTCCATCAGAACTGTTTAACATGACCTTGGCCATATTTTAGATGGTTGAACTCTAGTTCATTCCACTTCAGATTATGCCATGCATATAATGTTTCAACCCGCAGCTTGGCCCAATTGAGATAACCTGATTCAGAGTAATGAAAAATTCCATATGCAGCCTTGCAGGTGAAAAGCTGGAGTGATGATAGTACTTCTAAGGAAAATCTCAGATACAGTTATCAGGATAGGTGTCAAACCATATCTCCTGCAAGCAAGTTCGTCGCAGCAAGAACACAAAATTGCGTCAGTAATGGAGCTATTTTATTCCGAAGGTCCATTCCTCCATCAGAAACGTTTAACACGACCTTGACCATATTTTAGATGTTTGAACTCTAGTTCATTCCTCTTCAGATTATGGCATGCATATAATGTCTCAACCCGCAGCCTCGTACCCAATTGAAATAACCTGATTTAGAATCATGAAAAATTCCATTTGTAGCCTTGAAGGTGAAAAGCTGGAGTGAAGGTAGTACTCCTAAGGAAATTCTCGGATACAGTTATCAGGATAGGTGTCAAACCATATCTCCTGCAAGCAAGTTCTTAGTAGCAAGAACACAAAATTGCGTCAGTAAAAAAAAAGTAGACACGACACAGGGAAGTGAAGAAGATCCAAGCAAAATAAATCAAGCCCAAATGCCCCAATGGCTCTGAAACTTACCAAAAATATTCAGGGACATGGGAGGCTTGAACATGCGAATCAAATTGAGCCTGGGCACGGCAAGCAAACCCCGGTACCAAAAGCTCCTAAGCCAAAAAGGAACCATGGACATGAGAATCGTAGGTGCATGATTTGAAAATTCCCCTCCTCAGCACCTAAGGACTCCATGGTGGCGGCCAGCGTTGCAGCGGCAGCGAATCACAATGATGGTGGCGTGGATTGGGAAAGGAGAGTCCTGGATGCGAACGTCCAAGGTGAGTCACACAGTTTATAGGTCGAGGGGATTCTACGTGAACTTCTAGTATACCGGCATCAATTTCGTGTGGAGCCGTTTCTCCCAGTGGAGGAAGAGAGAATGCTGCAGTGGGCATTGAATGAGAGGATCAGGTCCTCCTCAACCGATCCGAATTCTGTTCGGTGGAGAAGAGGAATAGTTCTGGGCTGGTTCTTCTATTACAAGTGGGTGGAGTAATGGGCTTCTAGTACATTAACGCAGGAATAATACCGGAACAGAATTGAGATTTTATCAGAGACAATAAACAAGGAAATAGTGATAAAATGCTTATGTGGCAAGTTGCTGAGGTGGATAGGCTGCATGCTAAGAGAAATAGTTAGTGAGGATGATAGAACTGAGATTTTAGCAGAAATAGGGATAAAATGCTTACGTGGCGCTAAACCTATACCCCATGACAACATCATACTGAAATTGATATGTGAGTTCTTAAGTAACCGGTGCCAATTTACCACTGCCAACCTGATCGATCGACCCACATAATGGAGCTATTTTATTCCTAAGATCCATTCATCCATCAGAACTGTTTAACATGACCTTGGCCATATTTTAGATGGTTGAACTCTAGTTCATTCCACTTCAGATTATGGCATGCATATAATGTTTCAACCCGCAGCTTGGCCCAATTGAGATAACCTGATTCGAGTAATGAAAAATTCCATTTGCAGCCTTGCAGGTGAAAAGTCTGGAGTGATGATAGTACTTCTAAGGAAAATCTCAGATACGGTTATCGGGATAGGTGTCAAACCATATCTCCTGCAAGCAAGTTCGTCGCAGCAAGAACACAAAATTGCGTCGATAATGGAGCTATTTTATTCCGAAGGTCCATTCCTCCATCAGAAACGTTTAACACGACCTTGACCATATTTTAGATGTTTGAACTCTAGTTCATTCCTCTTCAGATTATGGCATGCATATAATGTCTCAACCCGCAGCCTCGTACCAATTGAAATAACCTGATTCAGAATCATGAAAAATTCCATTTGTAGCCTTGAAGGTGAAAAGCTGGAGTGATGGTAGTACTCCTAAGGAAATTCTCGGATACAGTTATCAGGATAGGTGTCAAACCAAATCTCCTGCAAGCAAGTTCTTAGCAGCAAGAACACAAAATTGCATCAGTAAAAAAAAAGTAGACACGACACAACGAAGTGAAGAAGATGCAAGCAAAATAAATCAAGCCCAAATGCCCCAATGGCTCTGAAACTTACCAAAAATATTCAGGGACATGGGAGGCTTGAACATGCAAATCAAATTGAGCCTGGGCACGGCAAGCAAACCCCAGTACCAAAAGCTCCTAAGCCAAAAATGAACCATGGACATGAGAATCGTAGGCGTGCATGATCTGAAAATTCCCCTCCTCATCACCTAAGGACTCCATGGCGGCGGCCAGCATTGCAGCGGTGGCGGATCACAATGATGGCGGCGTGGATTGGGAAAGGAGAGGCCTGGATGCGAACGTCCAAGGCGTCACAAAGTTTATAGGGCGAGGGGATTCTGCGTGAACTTCTTGTATGCCGGCATCAATTTCGTGTGGAGCCGTTTCTCCCTGTGGAGAGGAAGAGAGAATGCTGCAGTGGGCATTGAATGAGAGGATCAGGTCCTCCTCGATCGATCCGAATTATGTTCGGTGGAGAAGAGGAATAGTTCTCGGCTGGTTCTTCTATTACAACCATACCTGGCCAACAGGCCGGGCTTTGGCGTGCCGGCCCGCAGCACGCGAAAAAAGCCCGCTACGGGCCCAGCCCGGCCCTTGACGTGTCGGGCCCGTGCCGGCCCGTGAAACTCAGGTGCCGTGCCTGGGCCGCGGCATGGAGCACGCGTGCCAGCCCGGCACGGCCCGTTAAGGGGAGGCCCGCGAGGGCCCGCGTGCCAGCCCGTGTAGACCATGTACGGATGAACAATATCCTCAAAAATTGTCGCCCTGGTGGGGCGAACTCGCAACCTCCAGCTCCCCGGCGCACCTGCTAGCCACTACACTATCGAAATGTTACTGATATCAAGAAACTCTGCTCGTTTTAAGGCGTTTTTATCATGGGCATTAGAGTCCCGCGTGCCAAACGGGCCGACGTGCCGGCCCATCAACCATCTGTGCCGTGCCGGGGTCGGGGGGCGGGGCACGTGGGCCGGCATGGCACGGCCCGCCAGCTCACGGGCCGCCTGCGTGTCGGGCCGGGGCAGGCACGTGAAGCCAGGGCCGGGCCAGGGCCGGGCCGGGCCGGCCCGTTGGCCAGGTATGCCTCCCACATTTACAACTGGGCGGAATAATGGACTTCTAGTACATTAATGCATGAATAATACCGGAACAGAAAATAGATTTTATCAGAGACAATAAACAGGAAATAGGGATAAATGCTTATGTGGCCAGTTGCTGAGGTGGATAGGCTACATGCTAAAAGAAATAGTTAGTGGGGATAAACTATTTAGTTATTATAGATTATAGATACGTGGGTGAGCATCCAACCATCTCATCACCAAGTTTCTCCCTACATTTTTTTTAAAATGGGGAAGCCTCGGCCTCTGCATCAATCGATGCATACAGTTTTTGTTGCATCATTATTAAAACAATATTAAAAATTATTACATTTGCCCCGGTCTCTCCCTACATAACTAAGAGCATCTTTAGTCGCGTCCCCCAAACGGCGCCGGATTGAGTGTTTGGGGGACGTGTTTTATTCGTGCCGCGTTTGGAGGACGTCGCTCCCCAGTCGCGTCCCCCATACAAAATTTCGGAAATTTTGAACTTAAGTGAGATTCGATTAAATTCATCCAAACTTGGCATATATTACATAGATTCGAACGAGATTCGACTAAATTTAAACTAAACCTAATCTAGAAGTACTTGCGGCGGCCGGAGGCATCGTAGTACTGATGGAAGTTGTACATGTCGTCGGTGATGACCTCCTGCTTGACGCGCTCGTCGAGCTCGTCGACGGGCTCGTCCTTCACCAGGCCGCTTGGCCCTGCCTCGTCGTCGTCGGTGAGGTCCACGAGCGGCTTGCCGAAGTCGCGGATGGACAAGACGATCGCCGTCTCGAGGTCGCCCCTCCAGGTGTCCTTGTCGTTCAGCGACGCCAAGCACGCCGCTCGCAGCCCTGGGCAGTCCCCGGGGTCGTCGCTGCTGGCGATGAGGCGCTGCTGCCGCTTGTACTCCGCCAGCAGCGCCGCCTGCGACGCTTCCTCCGGTTCCTCCTTCACCTCCGGCTTCGGGATGAGGAGGGCGCCGCCCCGCCTCTCTTGCTGGCGCCGGCTACCGCTGCCGCTGCGGCCGCCGCCTCGCCTCGGATTAATGGGCGTCGCCGGCTCCTCCTTCACGCGACTGGGGACGGTGTAGGGCGCCGAGCGATTCGACGAGGACGGCGTCGATCGGGCCGGTCCTGAGGAAGAAGAGTTTGAGGATGACGAGTACGTGGTCCTCCTCGGCTGCCATTGCGCTGCGGGAGACAGCGGCGGTGATGATGCCACCTCCAACCTTGGAGCGCCGTTGCGGATGCCGCGGATGACGCTGTCGAGGGTGCGCCCCGGAACGCCCCAGAACAGGGCGCGCCCGTCCATGTTCCAGCTGTTCGGCCCGCCGATGAGGTCGGTGGTGCTGCGCATCTTCACGTCGTACTTGGCCTTGAAGTACGTGGCCCACCAGTCGTCGTTGTTCTTGGCCGCCCAGGTCGGATCCGCCCGCTCCTCGGCGTCGAGTTCAGCCCGCCGGGCCCTGATGGCGTCCTTCCAGCGCTCCGTGCCCGGTGTCGGCGGCGATGGGACGCCAATGCCATTCATGGCCATCTTCCAGCCGCCGCTGCTTGGCCGACGCACGTCCGGCAGGACAGGATATCCCGCGTGGTACAGCGCCCACGCTTCCTTCACGGTTAGGTTGTCGCGGCCGAAGCCGTTCGCCGCGGCGATCTTGCGGGAGGACGAGGATGACATTGCTTGGAACGGCGAGGAGAAGATATGGGGGCGGCGAGGAGAAGGTTTGGGAACGGTGAGAGATTGGGATGAACCGCATGGCCTCTTAATGTACAGCGGCGGCAGCGGGTGGTTGCACGCAATAACGCCGGCGCGGACGGCCATGCATGACGAGACGCTTCCCTGCGTCGCCTGGGAAAACAGGGACGCCATTAACGTCGCTTGACCAAAGGTAGGCGACGGTGTTTTAGATTTCCGAGCCGCTGACGGGTCGGGCCCGCGTCGCTTCACCTCGCTTTTCGTTGTGTCTGGCGTGCCCGGAGCGTCCCCTTTTCGTTGTGTCTGGCGTGCCCGAAGCGTCCCCTGTGGGGCGGGGACGGGCTCGGAGGGTCGGACACCGTATCGGGCCGCGTTGGATAAAATTCGGCTTTGGGGGACGCGGCTAGAGATGCTAAGAGCATCTCCAGCCGCGTCCCCCAAAGCGTCCCCCAAACCGCGCCGGATTGAGCGTTTGGGGGACGTGTTTTGTTCGTGCCGCCTTTGGGGGACGTCGCTCCCCAGCCGCGTCCCCCAAACGCCGCCCCCAAACATTTAAAATACTTTTTTTGATTTTTTTTATTTCAATTTCCACAAACTAATACATAATTGGGAACGTGGTTTACAGGAAGACACAATTTGGAACATGGTTTTCCACAAACTAATACATAGTTTGAACCATGGTGGACACAAATATAAAATTTTGCAAAGAAACTAAACCTAACTAGGCCGTGCATCGAAGGTTTCCTGTGTTCGCTGCTAAGAAAGAATACTCGAGGGCACACCCAGTCACCTAAACTGGAAAATCTAGCGGGAGGATGGTGCCCTTGTTGGTTCTACCGATGAGGCGAACATCCAGAAACCTCCGTGCACGTGTTCGCTGCGAAGAAAGAACACTCAGTCGTCCTCCTCGTCGGTGTTGTCGCCCTGGTAGTCCCGGCGGCACCGCGTCTCGTCGAAGACCTTGACGCTCATGTCCCTGTCGCCGAAGTAGGAGAACAGGAGGATGAAGCCGGCTTGGAGGTTGTGGTGCCGCGCGAACTTCTCCCAGCCGATGTTGAGGTACATCTTGCCGCGCGCGTCGTAGATCACGTCGACGATCCACCGGTAGTAGCCGCACGCAGCCTCCCGCAGATGCATCGTGCGCGGGCGATCGTCGCCGGCGACGTAGTCGGCGAAGGAGTCCGGCAGCCTCTGGATGCCGCGCGGGTCGCCCTTGAGGACGAGGACGAACTCGAACCGCACGTCCGGCTCCACGTCCATCTCCGACGATGATGAAGCCGGCGGCGTGGAAGGCGACGGCGAGCGTTCAGCTCTGTCGCGGCCACGACCACGACCACGGCCGCGAGGTCGGCCTCCGCCTCTACCGGACATAGCGTCGAGTCTTGTTGAGATGGTGGCGGCTAGGGTTTGGGAGAGAGGCGCTAGGGTTTGTGTGTGAGAGGGACGATGAGAGGCGGCCCTTTTATAGGCCGGAGGGAGGCGGGGGAGCGGTGGCGCACATTAACGCCGGCACGCAGAGCTAGGCGCGACGGGACGCGTCGCTGCATCGCTGCATCGCTGCGGGAACTGCACCATCAATAACTTCCGTCGCGAGGTAGGCGGCGATTAGGTTAAAAATTTATTGTGCCGCTGACGAGTCGGCCCCGCTACTCCCCGTCTCGCTTTTCGTTGTGTCCGACGTCCCCGGTGCGTCCCCTGTGGGACGGGGATGGGCTCGGGGCGCCGGACACCGTATGGGGGCGCGCCGGACAAAAATGGATTTTGGGGGACGCGGCTGGAACGGTTTTTTTGTCCGGCGCGCCCCAAATCCCTTTGGGGGACGCTTTGGGGGACGCGGCTGGAGATGCTCTAACTACATCAATATTTCACTGAAGTTTCCTGAGTTTGGGCATCCTCAGACTGGACCTTCAAGAGGAAAGCCAGACTAGCAGCAAGTCAGCAACTCAAGTCCACACGGCAGTGAAGACTCGCCTCAACTGGGACCGCATCAGAGCGTGTTGGTCCATTCAGCATTAGGCTCACACTATGCAGTCCTGAGTCGAAATTGACTTCTGAGTCCCAACGGTACTGAGCCAGTATCACTTCTTGCTCTTTATCTACCCCCTTCCATCGCTGAACGTAGCAGTCCTCGAGTCGAGTAGGATAACCATCAATGGATATCTTGTTCTCTGCAATCGTAGGTGACCTCGTTAGCAAGTCGGCGTCGTTTGTGGTCAGCAAATGCTTCCAGCAGCAGCCTGGCATCGATATGACTCTGCAGAGGCTAGAGAGAGTTGTAATGAGAATCGACACCGTCGTCGAGGAGGGAGAGGGGCGGCTCATCACCAACCAGGGGATGCTCCGTCAGCTCAAGCTGTTGAGGCAAGGAATGTACAGAGGCCACTACATTCTTGATGCCTTGAGACTTCGAGCCATTGGCGAGAAGGAGGAGGAGGATGGGGGGTTGAGCCACTCATCTTCTGCCCTGTCCAAATTCATTCCAGCCAAACGGCTTCGTTTCTCTCGCAGCACCGGCAGTGGTAGCTGCAACACAGAAGCACAGTTGTTTGGTACAAACAACAACATTCAAGAAGAGCTGCAACGGGTGGTTGACACCCTTGAAGACACCATGGCTGGTATGAATGAATTTCTTTTTCTATTGGAGTCCTATCGTCGGATACTCCGCCAACCTTACGGCGCGTATTTGCTCTTGGACAATTGCATGTTTGGTCGCCAAATGGAACGGCAGCGGGTCCTGAATTTCTTGTTGTGTTCCAATGCTACTCCAGATCTTGCTGTACTTCCCTTGGTTGGTCCAATAAGAGTAGGGAAGACCACCCTTGTTGAGAATGTTTGTAAGGATGAGAGTGTGCGTCATCGCTTTTCGATGATCCTCTTCTTTCCAGAAGGCTGTCTCAGGGATGAAGCAGTGATCGACCTGAAAGAAGACAATATTAATCGTCTAGTCAGACATCAGAATTGTTCTTCTCAAAACAGATTGCTGGTTATAGTCGAAATAGCCGAGGACATTAACCAGGGCACATGGAGAAGGCTGAAATCTTCCATAACCGGCATGACACCTTGTGGTGGGAGTAAAATCATTATCACCAGTCGATCAAACAGAATTATGAGTCTGGGAACAACAGAAGCACTTCAACTGGACTATCTGTCTCAAGAAGCTTATTGGTATTTTTTCAAGTCGCTTGTATTTGGAAGCACAAACCCTGACGAGGAGCCAAAATTGGCAAAGATGGCCATGGAGATCGCTTTGGAACAGAGACAATGTTTCACAAGTGCGCATATTATTGCTGATATACTGAGAGATAACTTCAATGCTCGATTTTGGCGCACTGTTCTTCACTGTGTGAGAGCATATATACAGACACATCTCCATATGTTTGAAAAGCACCCAAACCTTCGGGTGCGTGTAGATGAACCAGTATACTATTGGAGAATGGAGAAGAGCCGCGGATATTTCTTGATTAGCAAGTATCATCAGTCAGATTCCAGTGAGGAAGTCCCTAGGATCAGTATGCGGGACATTCTCCTCGAACGTGGTGGTACACTACCCCGTGGAGAATTTGAGGCTGTTGCATGGAGGTCTCGCATACCACCCTACTACAACTACACGATAAGTTGTAAGCTGCAAGAACCACAACTGACAGTGGGAAGGAAGAAGCGTGTGCATCAGCATGAAGAACATTTGATTTGAGCAACACACTGTCTGTGACTCGCATCATATATGCTACTGTCTTCTGCGAATTAGGAAATATAATTACAATGTATTTAGTAGTCTTGCGTAGTTAACATATATGGCTGTTAGCGTGTAGGCATCAGGCATGAAGTCGTCATATCCTAGTAGTACAAGTGTCTGCAAGTTGAGTATGGTGTGCTTGTGTTTGGTAAGTACTTTCAGAGTCAAGGCAATGTTTGCATTCTCAGTTAAATTAGAGTCCAAGATAAGTTGTTTTCATAATGTTGCGTGCCTGGGCCCATATACTATTGATCGGAATACTATGGGTGCTATGTAAACCTATATGCTTTGTAATAATCCGAGGTCATGAACAAAAAAGTAGAGAAGTGCCACAGGATTTCCTGTGTTTCTCAGGCGTGCCTAAGTTTTATCGTTGGGCAAAAGCCAAGAAGTTTCAATTTTCTTTCACATGTGTATTTTCATTTTTCTTGCTGGGTTTAAAGAGTACAAATATAAGCTGGATTAGGAGTAGCAGCATTACCTGAAGCTCGGGGGTAGTGAGGAGGTAAAAATAAAGATAAAATTAAGTCATTGGTTTCTTTCCATCATCCCATTAACTGAGATCTTTTTACTTGAACTAACAATAGTTCTATAAAGCAATGGGGAGAAAAACCAAGCTTGATCGAATTTTGCAATCCATGTTCTAGTTCCAGTGGCAACGGGCAAATGCCAAAGTGGGGTACATGAAAACTGCATACAAACCTCTGCAGTGTGCAACAATGCTAGTGAACATATAGCCAACTCTTCAGGTGATTTATCAACCAAAATTATGACTAACATTTAGAACTCAGACGGTCTAAAATGACTGTGCTTCCCGTAAAATACATACCACAAGCTTTAAAAAGTATCGGATATTCAGGTAAAACTCATGCTATGTGCTGATGTGAGAAGAGACTTAATTAATAATGGAGATTGGAGAAGGTGAGAAAGGTTAAAACAGTCACTACCACTGCATATATTTTATATTGGGAACTTGGAGGTTATCTTGTCCAGAACTGCTAAAATTTTGACTAGACAATAACAGATAATCAGCATTCATAATTTTGATACTCAAGGAAAAAATCTGAATACAGACACACAAATAAAAAGAAGAAAAGGATAGAATCATTTATGGTTAGACAGGGTGGCAGCTAAATTTACCATCAACATCTATGCCGCTATGCCTATGGACCTAATCACAGGGCTCCACATTGGTAATGTTCTATCTTAATAACTCCAAAAAAAGGGTACATATCCCCTGTTCAAGGGTCAAAAACAAATATAATGTAATCTCCTTTGCATCTAGTTGCCAAGTAGAAGTTTGTGAGAAAATATGTGGCAGTGTAGGAACTGATAGTAAAAGTGCTAGTTTGTCAGAAATTGGTATGTAAATACTAATGGTAACTTCAAGTTCGTCTGAATATACTAAGCAGAGCAATGGACAACAGACAGAACAAATAATATGTGAGCGAAAGAACCCCATCGGCCACCGTCTTCTTGGAGTTGAGGAGGTACACCGGGTAGATGTTCACTTCTTGATGCTGCTCCTCACTCCTCAGGTCGGCGCCGCTGCTGCCGCCGACGTCCATCTCCGCGCGATTCAAGTCGGGCAAGGAGCAGATCATGGTGCAAGAAGCAGAGAGAGGGCGCGCGTGAGGTTAATGCGGTTCCCGGTCGGGTCAGTCAAAGAGAGCCATGGGAGAAGGGAGCTTCGGCGCGTACCGGAAGATCTGGAGGCTTGCGTTTTCGTCGAGACTGACCTGTCCGAGACAGAGATCAACGCATAAGAGACTCTGAAGCAGTATACAGAATTTCACCTTCGAAAAATGATTTAGATTGGAATATATAGCAGAAAATATCAAGTATACACGAAAATATATACTAGTCACTGTAAGAAACCCATGAGTAAATTTGACCCAGGATAGCTTGTAAGGGCATGTATAATGGTTGATAGGGCTGTCTTATCTTAGTGTCGCCACGTAATTTAGATATAACAATAAAATATGATGTACAATGTGTTATTTTTTAGTTTTATCTTAGTAATTAGATACCCTAAATTTGTGGTGAGAGAGATTGTGTTAGGAGATCATCTCTTAATTAAGAAGACAAACTTTTTTTTTAACATTCTCTCTCCTCCACCTCAGCATTTATCCTATGTGGCACTGCTACAATATTACCATTGTACATGCCCTAAAGCACCCAGCCATATCAAATGTGAGAATATTTTGAAAAGCAACACATTTCTTATTTTTCAAAGAAATTTAGTATTCTGGCTGGGACGTAAAAGCAGAAAAAAAAAGATCAACAAAAAATTGACAAGCTTGGACGTCTAAGTGAATATTTTCATTTTAATTTAGAAATTTTAAAGTAGTAGAATTGACTTCACCTTCTAGTGCACGTGCAACGACAACCATTTTACACCTTCCCTCTTTTTCCCATTCATACGATAATTTTCATCCGACTTTTGTCTGACACTACATCTCACACCATCCATGAGAGACACCAAAGTGTAGCACACCTTTAGATTAGCCATTGCAAAAACGTCGTACACCTATTGTTGTAGCAAAGATGTTTCATTCATACTTATACCATGACAGGGAACTTTTGAAAGAAAAATGAACACAATTTTACTTGCAAGAATCCATTTAGGTTGCATCTCCAAATTGCTTTCCATACGATATTTGCAAATTTAGGCCAAACAAGTAGACACAATATGTCCAGTCAAATTATGTATGAATTTTGGACTAAAAAACCAAATGATTTTCCCCTTGAATGAACATTTGAGATATAGATAATGTAAAGACTACCTTGAGCACTAGCGTGAGGAAAGCGGTTATGAAATTCCGTACTCATTAAGTGCTGGCCCCCTTCATCGTCAGATTTAGGTTCACCGCTAGCATAGCATTCTCAAATGCAGATTGCTAAGTTTACAACCGTGGAGGGCTACACCTTAGTAGCATTGACTAAACAATAAACCGTTATAGTAAGAAAAAAAACGTTTCAAACAGAACATGTGTTGATTGATACAGAATGTAAAAGGAGTTGGGGCACAATGACGGCAGGGAATTGTCTACATCTACATCTTCAAGGTCGCATATCCATGTGAACCAATGTGTGCCCATATATTCTTTAAACACTCGGAGGTCTAGCAAGAACCAACAAATCACAACTAGTTATACAACATTTTTCCTAAGAATGCAACACATATTTTTTCCCACGTAAGAACATCTGTAATGCAAAGAGGGGACGAGGAATGTAGGGATCCCAGGTCTAGATATGGGATCGAGATCATATTGTCACACGCCATATACAACCAAACCCGTAATGCAAAGAGGGGACAAGGAATGTAGGGATCCCAAGTCTAGATCTAGGATCGAGATCATATTGTCACATGCCATATACAACCAAACTTCAGTGGTACCTGATGAGGATCAATGATGTCGACTAGAGTGGGTGAATAAGATACTATGTGATACAACCTACATAGAAAGACAACACTAGCAACCATGATTAAAAGCATAAACAACTATGGTTACACTAAGCACAATTAAAGAGATAATAACCAAAGCGAATTGATATGTCTCCAACGTATCTATAATTTCTTATGTTCCATGCTAGTTTTATGACAATACCAACATGTTTTAGTCATACTTTATAATGTTTTTATGCATTTTACGAGACTAACCTATTAACAAGATGCCGCGAGTGCCGGTTCTCGTTTTACGCTGTTTTTGGTTTCAGAAATCCTACACAGGAAATATTCTCGGAATTGGACGAAACAAAATCCCACGGTCCTATTTTCCACGGAGCCTTCCAGAACACCGAAGAGGAGACGAAGAGGGTACGCGAGGCGGCCACACCATAGGGGGGCGCGTCCCACCCCTGGCCGCGCCGCCTTATGGGGTGGGCCCCTCGGGCGTCCCCCGACTCTGCCCCTTCGCCTATTTATTCTCTCCGTCGCGAAAACCCTAGTACCGAGAGCCACGATACGAGAAAAGTTACAGAGACGCCGCCGCCGTCAGCCCCATCTCGGGGGGGTTCAGAAGATCTCCTCCGGCACCCTGCCTGAGAGGGGAATCATCACCGGAGGGCTCTACATCACCATGCCCGCCTCCGGACTGATGCGTGAGTAGTTCATCCTTGGACTATGGGTCCATAGCAGTAGCTAGATGGTTGTCTTCTCCTCTTGTGCTATCATGTTTAGATCTTGTGAGCTGCCTATCATGATCAGGATCATCTATTTGTAATGCTACATGTTGTGTTTGTTGGGATCCGATGAATATGGAATACTATGTCAAGTTGATTATTGATCTATCATATATGTGTTATTTATGTTCTTGCATGCTCTCCGTTGCTAGTAGAGGCTCGGCCAAGTTGATACTTGTGACTCCAAGAGGGAGTATTTATGCTCGATAGTGGGTTCATGTCTCCATTAAATGCTGGGAGTGACGAGCAACCCCTAAGGTTGTGGATGTGCTCGTTGCCACTAGGGATAAAACATCAATGCTTTGTCTAAGGATATTTGTATTGTTTACATTACGCACAGTACTTAATGCAATTGTCTGTTGTTTGCAACTTAATACTGGAAGGGGTGCGGATGCTAACCTGAAGGTGGACTTTTTAGGCATAGATGCATGCTAGATGGCGGTCTATGTTCTTTGCCGTAATGCCCTAAGTAAATCTCATAGTAGTCATCATGATATGTATATGCATCTCTATTTATCAATTGCCCAACTGTAATTTGTTCACCCAACATGCTATTTATCTTATTGGAGAGACACCACTAGTGAACTGTGGACCCCGGTCCATTCTTTACATCTGAATTACAACCTACTGCAATCACTGTTCTTTGTTGTTCTTTGCAAGCAAACATCATTCTCCACACCATACGTTTAATCCTTTATTTTCAGCAAGCCGGTGAGATTGACAACCTCACTGTTAAGTTTGGGCAAAGTAGTTTGATTGTGTTGTGCAGGTTCCACATTGGCGCCGGAATTACTGGTGTTGCTGTTGACTGCCAAAACCCACCGGCGGGCAGCGGCCTTGTCAACACCGTAGAGCCGGGAAGAGCCTAGAGCTGCGGCTGGCTGAGACCCCTCCGAGCGACGGCCCGCAATGCTCTTCTGGTCACACGCGGCGATGCGAAGTGCAAGGGCGTGCCACCGACCTATACCTGGTCGGGAAGGTGATGGGGATGCCTCGCTTAGTTTCTGCGGGGCATACATGTAAATGTTAAATACGAGCCTCGATCGGCTCTCGGGTTATCTCGTGAATCGGCTCAAAGAGCCGATCCACCCATGATTCGTACGGGGTGCACGAATACTTGGTGGTCCTGCTTGATCAAGATAAAGCTAATGAGATCTACGACGATTTAGGGTTTTCACCGCATAATCGGATCATCCTACTCCGAGGTTGGGCCTCGCGGCCACGCACGGTGCTCGTAAGCCGATCCTAAACAAGGCCTAAAAACCAACATGAAGTTGATCCTCGGAACATCCTGTTTAGGACTTGCGAACGCCACCCTACGTGCCACTTGGATCCTCCCCCTTTGTAAGGCCTAACTATTGCGAGATATTAAACTAATCCTTGTAGAACAAGGAGCAATCGTAACGGATCAGATCTACTAAATAATGATCAAGCGGGGTGCCGCCCCCACACCGAGATAGGTGTGAGGGCGGCTAGATATGCAAGGGTTGCACTACGTAAGCATGCTTAAACGAAGAACAATGCTAACCCTAACACATCTAATGATAACTACGTTGCTCGCCATCAAAAGCGCTTCGGTACGAGCAACGCATGAACAATGTGGGGCTTGTGCTTGCCTAGATCGCAAGATGCGATCTAGGCAGCATGTCGCTTACCCGATAGAAACCCTCGAGACGAAGGAGTTGGCGATGCGCCGAGATTGGTTTGTTTGGGGTTGAACGTGAGTTGTTGTTTATTCCATAAACCCTAGGTACATATTTATAGTCCAGGGGACTTTCTAATGTGGGCGTGCACTAAACCGTGCACGAGTAAGATTCTATCTCTAAACTAAGATGCGATCTAATATGTTACAGATACACGGGCAATTAAGCCCAACTTGGCATGAAAGGCCGATCTTCGTATTCTCTTCATATATAACCTTCAAGCTTATCTCGATCGTGGCCCACCTCCACCTTGGTCAAATTCTGGTGATAACACATGCCCCCCTGGTTTTGGAAATGATATTTCCAAAATCATTACGTTTTTCTTCCGTCGGGTCATGTCATGGCAGAGCAGAACCATTGCAGCATTTTTCGTCATGATGCCCTGTCCTCTCGACTGTTCCGCGCGATTTGACCGTTGTCTTTGGGTACTGCCTCCTCAAAAACTGCTGCGGTATTGAATTTTTTCACCGTAGCCCCCCTTTTACTTAACCGCCCTGAGCAGTTCGCCATTTCACCATCCTGCTCTGTCCTGGCCATCGGCACCAAAAAACCCCCCAAACTCCCACAGCCATGTCTTCCCCTTCTTCCTCTTCCTCGTCGGTCTTCCACGACTCCTCCTCCGAGCTTTCCTACGGGTCCTCCTCCTCCCGCGAGACGCCGCCGGACATCCGCGCCCCGTAAGCATGGGACCTGGAAGACCACGCCTCCTCTGTCTGGTCCGAAGACGACCAGTCCCTGACCAGTGGGGACGAAGATCTTCAGTTCCTCGCCGTCGGGGAACTGGAGTCGGAGAGCGAGGATGACCAGTTCCCCTGGGACGGCTGCCCCACCTCTGAAGAAGAGGGAGAGGAAGACGACGACGACGACGACTCCCTCGAGGGTTACCCGCCAGCGAAGCGTCTCCGCATGTGGTGGGACGACGACAGCAGCGACGATGAAGACGAAGATGAGGCTCCCGTAGAGGGCTATGGGAGCAGCGACGAGGAACCCATCGGCAGCAATACCGATGAGAGTTCCGAGGACGACGACGAAGGAAGCGATGGCCCATAGATTAAGATCTACTAGTATAGGCCTAGCAGTAGTAGATTGGTCAATAGACCCTTCTTTTGTTCCTCCTTCCCGAGCAATCGGCTCTTTCTTTGTAAGAAATCCCCTTATCAATGAAGAAAATCCCTTAATTAATTTCGCTCCCTTGCCGATTGTCGAATGGAGTTGTCGTACAGGGAGCCGACGGCAGAATATCGGCTCATCTTGCTGTCTGAGGCCAAGTTGTTGTATAAACTTATTTCGCTAAAGTCGATATCAGCGTATCGGCTCTATTCTCTGAAGTCGATGCCCGTGCATCGGCTGTACTTGCATATTGTTAATCTCCATATGTTTTCTCAAGTCGATGCCTGTACATCGGCTGTGATTTTCTATATATATATATATATATATCTCTTCCCTTTTTTTTTTTTTTACTGGCCGATTCTGAAATCGACCCCCACATCTTACTGTCCATCATCCCACATGCTTGGGAAATATTTCTTGAGGTGTTGACCATTAACAGCCACGGGGAACTTTTCGCCGCTCAATTCCTCCAGGCATGTATGCATTACCCTTCAAGGCCTGGACAACTTTGTACGGACCGTGCCAATTAGGAGACCACTTGCCATATGCCTTATCCCTGGTTCCCAATGGCAACACAGACTTCCCACACAAGATCCCCAACTTGGAACTCCTTTGGCCTAACCTTTTTGTTGTAAGCACGAGCCACCCGGCTTTGTTCTCCTTAATCTTCTCCAACGACCAAAGCCTCGAGTTCCATTGCGTCCTCAATAGTGTCGCTCATCAAAGCTGCATATTCTTCGACTGTCGGCTCATTCCGAAACGTGACACGTCTTGATCCAGCCCGTAACTTCCCAAGGCAATACGGCCTCCTGTCCATAGACAAGCTGGTACGGCGAGGTCTTTATAGCTCCATGGCACGACATGCGGTAGGCCCATAATGCTTCTGATAACTTCTCATGCCAATCCCGAGGGTTCTCGTCAATTTTCCTCTTGATCAGCTTGATCGGGCTCGATTGGACGCCTCGGCCTGTCCGTTAGCTTGAGCATAGTATGGGGATGATCGGATCGGTTTAATCCCTACATCATCACGGAACTTCCTGAATTCTTTAGAAGTAAAGACCGAACCTCCATCGGTCGTGATAGTTCGGGAATTCCAAACCTATGAATGACGTGTTCTTTCACAAACCGGATCACGTCCTCCGATTTCACCTTTTTCATAGGGACGGCTTCCACCCACTTGGTGAAGTAATCTGTGATAACCAGAATCCATTCATGTTTTTTACTTGATGCCGGATGGATTTTGCCGATCATATCCATGCCCCACCCCGAAACGGCCAAGGCTTGATGATGGGGTTCATCGCCGATGCTTGGCACCATCTGAATTTTTCCAAACATCTGACATGCTTGGCACCCCCTGTAATAATTGAAGCAATCTTCAAGCATAGTGGGCCAATAAAACCCTGATCGCTTGATCAACCACTTCATCTTATGAGCCGACTGATGTGTTCCACAGGCGCCTTCATGCACCTCATGTAAGAGCCGATTCGACTCGATCGGTCCTAGGCACTTGAGTAGCAACCCTTCCAATGTCTCGTAGAACATATCGTCTCCTATAAGGACATACTTCATGGCTCTGTATCTTACCCGTTTAGGTGCCCCCGAGCCGAATCTTTCAAATAATCGAAGATCTCGGCTCTCCAATCATTCTGTTCCGGGAATTGTATCCGAACTTCCGATCCGTCGGCTATATCTATGTAGCCTGACGCCATTTGTGCGAGATTGTTGGCATCGGTATTCCGGGACCTTGGGATCCAATTAAAGTTGATGTACCGAACTGTGTCATCAACTCACGGCATTCCACCCAATATGGGAACAGCGACTCACTTTCGCAATTATATTCCTCCGTGAGCTGGTTAATCACCAACTTTGAGTCTCCAAAGAGCTCTACAGCTTCCGCTCCAGCTTCCAATAGCAATTCCATTCCCTTACGTATCGCCTCATATTCTGCTACGTTGTTGGTGCAAGGGGTAGATAATCTGATGGAAAAGGAGTATTCTGCCCCCCGAGGCGACACGAGCAGAATGCCGATGCCGCAACCATCGTCACAAACCGATCCATCGAAGAACATAGCCCATGCACGTATGGATAGTGCTGCTATATTGGTGCTGATCCGTTCAGCGATGAGATCGGCCAACGCTTGGCCCTTGACCGCCTTCGCAGGCTGGTACCGGAGATCAAATTCTGACAGGGCAAGCATCCATTTACCGAGTCGGCCTTTCAAAACAGGGGCCGACAACATGTGTTTGACGACGTCTGATTTACGGATGACGATGATCTCTGCCGTCGAAGGATGTGATGAAGCTTGGTGCAGGTGAAGAATAAGCGAGAGGCAAAGTTTCTCGACCTCGGGGTATCTTGTTTCCGCGTCCGACATCCTTCTCGCTGAGGTAGAAAACGACTCTCTCAACGCCATCGTAAAGTTGCACCACTCATCGAAGCAATGGACGTGTCGGCTATCGACGGGTAGATGTAGAATGGCTCTGTCTTGTCGAGGCGGAACTAGCACGAGCGGCGTCGCCGGATATCGCTTAATCTCATCAAACGCTCGTTGCTTCGTTCGCCCCCAATGAAACTCGTCGTCGGATTTAGTCTTCACCGGCGCCATGAACGGCTCGATTCGTCTCGACAGATTAGAGATGAACCGCCGGATGAAATTGATCTTGCCGATGAGGCGTTGAAGCTCCTTTTTCGTGGTCGGCGGCCGCATGGTACGCACCGCCTCCCGACTTTTCGAGGCCGATCTCAATCCCCCGTTCATGAACCGGAAAACCTAGGAATTGACCAGCCGTCACGCCAAAGGCACACTTCTTCGGATTCATTCTCAGCCCAAATTTCGAGTCCGGTCTAGGACGCGCCGTAGATCGTCCAAGTGCCCCTCCATGGAGACTGATTTGACCACCACGTCGTCGATATAGATCTCCACCAACTTGCCGATCAGATCATGAAATATATAATTCATGGCTCGTTGGTACGTTGCACCGGCATTCTTCAACCCAAAGGTCATGACCACGTACTCGAACAAGCCTACCGCCCTGGTACCCTGAATGCGGTCTTGTGTATGTCTTCCGGAGCCATGAAAATCTGATTATAACCGGCGTTGCCATCCATGAAGCTCAACACCTTGTGGCCAGCAGCGGCGTTTATCAATGTTTCCGCCACGGGCATCGGGTATTCGTCTTTTGGGGTAGCTCTGTTAAGATCTCGGAAATCGATGGCCACGCGCCATCGGCCGTCCTTCTTCTCCACCGGCACGATACTGGAGATCCATTCGGCATATCTGCATGGCCTGATGAATCCGGCGGCCAACATTTTCTCAATCTCCTTCTTGACTTCTTCCAGAATCTCGGCCCTCATCTGACGTGCTCGTTGTTGGAACGGCCGAAATCCTTTCTTCAGGGGGAGGCGATGCTCAATGATGCTCCTGTCCAACCCAGGCATCTCTGTGTAATCCCATGCAAAGCAATCCGGGCATTCCTTCAACAGGGCTATCATCTGTCCCCTGAGCTGCGGATCTAACTTCTTGCTGATAAAAGTAGGTCGAGGCTTATCCCCAGGACCGATGTCGACTTCCTCTAGCTCATCAGCTGATGTGAACCCGTACTCTAGCTTCCCGTCACCTGTGAGGTCGACGCCGCATACTGGGAGAGCGGGTGATACGGATACAACGGGCCGATTACTAGCGTCGGCTTCTACCTTGATCATCACCAGGATGTTTTGGCGGTGTCGGGGCCGATCACATGGAGCAGCCTCTTCCTTGTCTTTGCCACGAGAGCAGTTGCCCTCGCCTTTATCTTCATCAAGGGGGTGCCCCAGTTCTATCATGTGGATGTCGAACGGATGTCCTGGTTGGCACCTCCCAGGGTGAGTACCGTTAATCCTGTCAACGGCACGCGCCGGTGAATTATGCGCTCCTGGTGCCGCCGATGTGCGCGACAACGGCAGACGGGGCTGGAGTGGCACTTTTCCTTGGTAGGTTCTGAGAGCTGGCTCTAACAAAGAGTGCTGATTCTTCATGACCTCCTTGATCATCCGAACGGCGACATGCTCCAAAGTATTCACCAGGCTCTCGGAATGGAGACGCAACGAGTGAGCCACCATGCCACCAATCTCATGGCGTACGGCCCTGGTACGTTCCTCTGACGGGACAGATAGGTCCACTTCATCGAGTGCGCCTTCCGGTGAGAACTCCTTCCGCCTGACGCCATGCGAACGGGTTCTGCGATATGAGCCGATGAGGTCGGCTTCGAGGGTAGCCTTGATCTCGTTGTACTGCTTCTTGAGCTCGTCAGGCAGCTCCTCGTAGGTGACTGGGCGTGCCGTCCGCCATCTCGGATGTAGATGGCGATGTGGTTGATGTAGACGATTGTCCCACCGGCGTGCCAGAATGTGTTGATCGCCAAAACCCACCGGCGGGCAGCGGCCTTGTCAACACCGTAGAGCCGGGAAGAGCCTAGAGCTGCGGCTGGCCGAGACCCCTCCGAGCGACGGCCCGCAATGCTCTTCTGGTCACACGCGGCGATGCGAAGTGCAAGGGCGTGCCACCCGACCTATACCCGGTCGGGAAGGTGATGGGGATGCCTCGCTTAGTTTCCTGCAGGGCATACATGTAAACGTTAAATACGAGCCTCGATCGGCTCTCGGGTTATCTCGTGAATCGGCTCAAAGAGCCGATCCACCCATGATTCGTACGGGGTGCACGAATACTTGGTGGTCCCGCTTGATCAAGATAAAGCTAATGAGATCTACGACGATTTAGGGTTTTCACCGCATAATCGGATCATCCTACTCCAGAGTTGGGCCTCGCGGCCACGCACGGTGCTCGTAAGCCGATCCTAAACAAGGCCTAAAAACCAACATGAAGTTGATCCTCGGAACATCCTGTTTAGGACTTGCGAACGCCACCCTACGTGCCACTCGGATCCTCCCCCTTTGTAAGGCCTAACTATTGCGGATATTAAACTAATCCTTGTAGAACAAGGAGCAATCGTAACGGATCGGATCTACTAAATAATGATCAAGCGGGGTGCCGCCCCACACCCGAGATAGGTGTGAGGGCGGCTAGATATGCAAGGGTTGCACTACGTAAGCATGCTTAAACGAAGAACAATGCTAACCCTAACACATCTAATGATAACTACGTTGCTCGCCATCAAAAGCGCTTCAGTACGAGCAACGCATGAACAACGTGGGGCTTGTGCTGCCTAGATCGCAAGATGCGATCTAGGCAGCATGTCGCTTACCTGATAGAAACCCTCGAGACGAAGGAGTTGGCGATGCGCCGAGATTGGTTTGTTTGGGGTTGAACGTGAGTTGTTGTTTATTCCATAAACCCTAGGTACATATTTATAGTCCAGGGGACTTTCTAATGTGGGCGTGCACTAAACCGTGCACGAGTAAGATTCTATCTCTAAACTAAGATGCGATCTAATATGTTACAGATACACGGGCAATTAAGCCCAACTTGGCATGAAAGGCCGATCTTCGTATTCTCTTCATATATAACCTTCAAGCTTATCTCGATCGTGGCCCACCTCCACCTTGGTCAAATTCTGGTGATAACAGTTGCGCCGCACTACACTCCTTCACCAACAACCTTCACGTGGCTTTCATCTCCTACTGGTTCGATAAACCTTGGTTTCTTACTGAGGGAAAACTTGTTGCTGTACTCATCATACCTTCCTCTTGGGGTTCCCAACGGACGTGTGCTTTACCGTCACAAGGAGCTGCCTCACACACCAGCAGCACGAATCATAAATATGCTAAACTTAAGCCTAAAGTTCAAATTGGAGGATCTCAACTGGAAAGGTTTGTGAAAGGACACGGATGTCGCCTAGAGGGGGGGTCAATAGGCGGTTTAAAACTTTTACGAGATGGGCTTAACAAATGCTGAATAAAACTAGCGTTTACTTCGTCAAGCCCAAAGCCTATATACTATGGTTCACCTATGTGCACCAACAACTTATTCTAAGCAATGGTTCACCTAAGTGTACCAACAACTTATGCTAAGCAATACAAGCAACTTATGTGATAGCAAGATATATATAACTTCAAGCACGATGGCTACCAAGGTAAAGTGCATAAGTAAAGAGCTCGGGTATAGAGATAACCGAGGCACGCGGGAGACGATGATTTATCCCGAAATTCACACTCTTGCGAGTGTTAATCTCCGGTGGAGAGGTGCGGTGGCTTAGTGCTCCCGAACGCCACAACTGGCTTCACCTTGAGATGGGTTGCTCGATGCACACCAACGCCACAAAGGCCTCACCCCAAGATGTGGTAGTCACACCACACACCGTGCGCTATGAAGGCGCCTCACCTAAATCTCCGGTGACCCTCGCCACAAAGGCCTAGGTCACGGTTCCACTAAGGGATTTCCTTCGAGGCGGAAACCGGGCCTTACACAAAGGTTGGGGCACACTTCCACAACTTAATTGGAGGCTGATGTCTACGCACGCTTCTATTCCTGTAGACAGTGTTGGGCCTCCAAGAGCAGAGGTTTGTAGAACAGCAGCAAGTTTTCCCTTAAGTGGATCACCCAAGGTTTATCGAACTCGGGGAGGAAGAGGTCAAAGATATCCCTCTCAAGCAACCCCGCAATTACGATACAAGAAGTCTCTTGTGTCCCCAACACACCTAATACACTTGTCAGATGTATAGGTGCACTAGTTCGGCGAAGAGATAGTAAAATGCAAGTGATATAGATGGTGGTAATATTGCAGGAAGTAAAGATGCAGTAAAACAGTAAACAAGCGGTGCCAGAAAATAGCTTGCTGGCGTGGGAAGCAATTCTCTGTGGTGTAACGTATTCGGAAACAAGGCCTAGGGATCATACTTTCACTAGTGGACACTCTCAACATTGATCACATAACTGAATAAACAAATACTACTTTCTCTACACTCTCTTGTTGGATGACAAACACCATTCATTGTGTAGGGCTACAAGAGCACCTCAATGCCGGAGTTAACAAGCTCCACAACATTCGATGTTCATATTTAAGTAACCTTTAGAGCATAATAGATCATTGCAATTTAGACCGAGAACTAACATAGCATACACACCGTCACCAATAGCTATGAAAGGGGGAATAGATCACATCAATACTATCATAGTAATAGTTAACTCCATAATCTACAAGAGATTACAATCATAACCTACGCCAAGAACTACATGATGCACACACCGTCACCTTTACATCATGAAGGAGGAATAGACTACTTTAATAACATCACTAGAGTAGCACATAGATTAATAGTGATACAAAGCTCATCATATGGATCTCAATTATGCAAGGCAATTCATGAGATCATTGTATTGGGGTACATGAGAGAGAGATTAACCACATAGCTACCGGTAGAGCCCTCAGCCCTGGGGGAGAACTACTCCCTCCTCGTCATGGGAGACAGCGATGGCGATGAAGATGGCGGTGGTGTCGATGGAGATGACTCCGGGGGCAATTCCCCGTCCGCGAGAGGTGCCGAACAGAGACTTCTGTCCCCCGAATTGGAGTTTCGCGATGGCGGCGGCTCTGGAAGGTTTTTTGGTGTTTCGTCAATCCGTGTCGATGTTTTAGGTCAGGAGGCATCTTATAGGCGAAGAGGAGACTTTTCATGAATAATACTTTCAAGACAAGCATCAATAGGACTTGCAGTTACTCATAAAGCAATAGATTCAAAGTAGAAGGCATTGAAGCAACACAAAGGATGATTAAGTTTCAGCAATTGCTTTCAACTTGTAACATGTATATCTCATGGATAGTTGTCAACATAAAGCAGTATAACAGGTGCAATAGGTAAACATGTAAGAATCAATGCACACAGTTGACACAAGTGTTTGCTTCTAAGATAGAAAGAAGTGGGTAAACTGACTCAACAGGAAGTAAAAGAATGGCCCTTCGCAGAGGGAAGCATGGATTACTATTTTTGTGCTAGAGCTTTTATTTTGAAAACATAGAAGCAATTTTGTCAATGGTAGTAATAAAGCATATGCGTTATGTATAAGATATCCTATAAGTTGCAAGCCTCATGCATAGTATACCAATAATGCTCGCACCTTGTCCTAATTAGGTTGGATTAACATGGATTATCATTGCATAGCATATGTTTCAACCAAGTGTCACAAAGGGGTACCTCTATGCCGCCTGTACAAAGGTCTAAGGAGAAAGTTCATATTGGATTTCTCGCTTTGATTATTCTCAACTTAGACATCCATACCGGGACAACATAAACAACAGATAATGGACTCCTCTTTTAATGCTTAAGCATTCAACAACATTCAACAACAGATAATATTCTCATAAGAGATTGAGGATTAATTGTCCAAACTGAAACTTCCACCATGGATCATGGCTTTAGTTAGCGGCCCAATGTTCTTCTCTAACAATATGCATACTCAAACCATTTGATCATGAAAATCACCCTTACTTCAGTACAAGACGAACATGCATAGCAACTCACATGATATTCAACAAAGGTAAAAGTTGATGGCGTCCCCAGAAACATGGTTACCGCTCAACAAGCAACTTATTAAGAAATAAGACACATAGCAACATATTCTTCACCACAATAGTTTTTAAGGCTATTTTCCCATGAGCTATGTATTGCAAAGACAAAGAATAGAATTTTAAAGGTAGCACTCAAGTAATTTACTTTGGAATGGCAGAGAAATACCATGTAGTAGGTAGGTATGGTGGACACAAATGGCATAGTTTTTTGGCTCAAGGATTTGGATGCACGAGAAGAATTCCTCTCAATACAAGGCTAGGCTAGCAAGGTTGTTTGAAGCAAACTCAAGTATAAAACGGTGCACCAAGACTCACATATGAACATATTGTAAGCATTATAAGACTTTACATCGTCTTCCTTGTTGTTCAAACACCTTAACCAGAAAATATCTAGACTCTAGAGACTAATCATGCAAACCAGATTTTAACAAGCTCTATGTAGTTCTTCATTAATGGGTACAAAGTACATGATGCAAGAGCTTAAACATGATCTATATGAGCACAACAATTACCAAGTATCAAATTATTCAAGACATTATACCAATTACCACATGAAGAATTTTCTGTTTCCAACCAAATAGCAATTAACGAAGCAGTTTCAACTCCGCCATGAACATTAAAGATAAAGCTAAGAACACCAGTGTTCATATGAAAGAGCGGAGCGTGTCTCTCTCCCACACAAGCATGAATTTATTCAAACAAAACAAAAACAAACAGACGCTCCAAGTAAAGTACATAAGATGTGACCGAATAAAAATATAGTTTCAAGAGAAGAAACCTGATAAATTGTTGATGAAAAAGGGGATGCCTTGGGCATCCCCAAGCTTAGACGCTTGAGTCTTCTTGAAATATGCAGGGATGAACCACGGGGGCATCCCCAAGCTTAGACTTTTCACTCTTCTTGATCATAGTATATCATCCTCCTCTCTTGACCCTTGAAAACTTCCTCCACACCAAACTCAAAACAAACTCATTAGAGGGTTAGTGCATAATCAAAAATTCACATATTCAGAGGTAACACAATCATTCTTAAAACTTCTGGACATTTCCCAAAGCTACTGGAAGTCAATGGAACAAAGAAATCCATCCAACACAGCAAAAGAGGCAATGCGAAATAAAAGGCAGAATCTGTCAAAACAGAACAGTCCGTAAAGACGAATTTTTTAGAGGCACTGGACTTGGTCAGATGAAAATGCTCAAATTGAATGAAAGTGTTGCGTACATATCTGAGGATCACACACGTAAATTGGCAGATTTTTCTGAGTTACCTACAGAGAACACTGCCCAAATTCGTGACAGCAAGAAAACTGTTTCTGCGTAGTAATCCAAATCTAGTATCAACCCTACTATCAAAGACTTTACTTGGCACAACAATGCAATAAAATAAAGATAAGGAGAGGTTGCTTCAGTACTAACAACTTCCAAGACACAACAAAACAGTAGCAAAATAAAGACATGGGTTATCTCCCAAGAAGTTCTTTCTTTATAGCCATTAAGATGGGCTCAACAATTTTAATGATGCTCGCGCAAGAAATAAGAGTTGAAGCAAAAGAGAGCATCAAGAAGAAAATATGAGTTGATCACATAACTGAATAAACAAATACTACTTTATCTACACTCTCTTGTTGGATGACAAACACCATTCATTGTGTAGGGCTACAAGAGCACCTCAATGCCGGAGTTAACAAGCTCCACAACATTCAATGTTCATATTTAAGTAACCTTTAGAGCATAATAGATCATTGCAATTTAGACCAAGAACTAACATAGCATACACACCGTCACCAATAGCTATGAAAGGGGGAATAGATCACATCAATACTATCATAGTAATAGTTAACTCCATAATCTACAAGAGATTACAATCATAACCTACGCCAAGAACTACATGATGCACACACCGTCACCTTTACATCATGAAGGAGGAATAGACTACTTTAATAACATCACTAGAGTAGCACATAGATTAATAGTGATACAAAGCTCATCATATGGATCTCAATTATGCAAGGCAATTCATGAGATCATTGTATTGGGGTACATGAGAGAGAGATTAACCACATAGCTACCGGTAGAGCCCTCAGCCCCGAGGGAGAACTACTCCCTCCTCATCATGGGAGACAGCGATGGCGATGAAGATGGCGGTGGTGTCGATGGAGATGACTCCGGGGCAATTCCCGTCCCGCAGGGTGCCGCAACGGAGACTTCGTCCCCGAATTGGAGTTTCGCGATGGCGGCGGCTCTGGATGGTTTTCTGGTGTTTCGTCAATCCGTGTCGATGTTTTAGGTCAGGAGGCATCTTATAGGCGAAGAGGCGGAGTCAGAGGGGCCACGGAGCCTCCTCACACTAGGGGGGCGCGCCCCCCTGGGCCGCGCCGCCCACACGTGTGGGGCCCCCAGGGCTCCCCTCTGGTCCCCCTTTGACTTTCTGGAAGGTTCCGGGAAAAGTAAGATGTTGGGCATTGATTTCGTCCGATTCCGAGAATATTTCCTTTGTAGGATTTCTGAAACCAAAAACAGCAACTGGCCCTTCGGCATCTCGTCAATAGGTTAGTTCCGAAAAATGCATCAAAACGATATAAAGTGTGAACAAAACATGTAGGTATTGTCATAAAACAAGCATGGAACATCAGAAATTATAGATACGTTGGAGACGTATCAGAGGCTCCCAACAAATCGCCACAAAGGCCTAGAATCCGTCTAGGGTTCCAAGAACCCAAGAGTAACAACCTTCTTGCTTTCACTTCCACGAATCACCGTGGAGAACTCAAACCTATGCAGCAAATGCAATGGCAAGAACCTCACTCTCAAATTCCACCAAAGCTACAAAAGCTACTGGGGGAATAAGAGAGGAAGAACAAAGGAATTCACAAAGAACACCAAGATCAAGATCTAGAGGATTCCACTCACAAAGAGATGGATTTGATTGGTAGAAATGTAGATCTAGATCTCCTCTCTCTTTTCCCTCAAATGGGGGCAAGAATCATGGAGGGATTGAGAAATAGAGCAAGCTTCTCTAGTTCAACAATGGAGGAGAGAGAGAGTGAGAGAAGCCACAGCCCAAGGAGGAAGAAGGGGGGTATTTATACCCCCAAGAAAATCGAGCCGTTGAGACAAAACGAGGGCCGGATTATCCAGTGCAAGTTAGGGCCGGATAATCCGCCCCCCCCCCCCCTGAAATATCCGGCCCTGGGAAAAACCGGGCAAAAGTCCGGCCAAAAATCCGGCCCCTATCTAGGGTATCACTGAGCCACTTCGCCGAAAGTCCTTAGCCGATTTTCAGGGGCCGGATATTTTGCAAATATCCGGCCCGGAAAATCCGGCCTGGTGATATAAACTTGCTACCTTGTAAAATCCAAAACTTAACATTGGTAGCTCCGAATTGAGTGAAACCAATTTTGTTGGAAATATGGAAACTAGTGGGGGTGATTTTCTATTATATTTGGAGGTGCAACACCTCAACATGAGAAACCGAGAAAATCACCAAACTCGCAAACGCAACAAGTGATCTATGCGAAATCCGTTTTCGATGAACTAGAGCTTGTCATGAGAATAAGCACAAGCTCTAAAACATCACATGGATAAGATCCAAATAACAACCAAGAAAGATGATGCAAGGATGCAAAGGTTTGAGCTCTCTCCGAACGATACGATCGAGTTACTCACTCGAGAGCCCTCTTGATAGTACGGCAACTAAACTATAAACCGGTCTCCAACTACACTATGAGACCGGTGAGAAAGAAACCCTATCAAGAGCAAACCTTATACTTGCGCATTCCACTTGAACTCGATGATGACGATCTTGACCTCAACAAGATGGAACGGCTTTCTTGATTGTGCTTTCTTGACGAAGTCTTGTGTATTGCTCCCCCATAATCCACCATGGGAGAGCTTCTTCTTCGGCGCATCTTCACATATCCATGATCACCATATGGATGGCAAGAGTCAAGCAAAGGATCTCTTCGAGATGGCTCATCTTGAACTTGCACTTCATTTCTTTATGGCAAGCTTCAAGCTTATGATCTCTTCGAGTTGGCTCATCTTGAACTTGCACTTCATTTCTTCATGGGAAGCTTCAAGCATAAGATCTCTTCAAGTTGGCTCATCTTGAACTTGCACTTCATTTCGTTGATGGCAAGCTTCAAGCATAAGATCTCTTCAAGTTGGCTCATCTTGAACTTGCACTTCATTTCGTTGATGTCTTGAAGTTAACCTTGAGAACTCACTTCATCTTCATCTTCAAGACATACTTGACACTTGATATTCTTCATTTGCTTCTTATTGCAATCTTGAAGCCAACATATGGTTCAAGCATTGCCTATGGACAACACCTACAAATATAACTCAATGCAAACATTAGTCCATAGGGATTGCCATTAATTACCAAAACCACACATGGGGGCTCCATGCACTTTCAGTTTGGAACCTTTCTCCTCCCGGCATTGACCACAAAGTCCAAACTCAACCAGTGAAAAAAGTTCTTTCAACGATCTCCAGACTTCACAAACTTCATAGAAGCAAAACCACAAAACTCGTAAGCTCATAGTGTAGCTCCTATTGGACTCTAGACACATAGGAGTCCTCAAAGGGAGAAGGATTTGGCTATTGGAGATGAGTAATAAAGCTCAAAACGATTTTAAAAAATGGTGATTTTTTTAGACAAAGAAGCCTTGGCACATTGGGGGGGGGGGAGAACTGTATTTATAGGCCCTCCCCATTTTTTTCCCATTACCTAGTTTCTATGTCTCACCAGAGTCTCCAGGCTTTACTCGGAGTTGTGTGGGTGTTTGGAGTTCTAGGCCATTTCTAGAAAAAATATTGTCCATTAGCATCTTGAATCACCTGAAGACTCCACACTGAACTCCAAATCATAGGAATTGTATAAGCACATCATATAGAGGGTACATTTTCAATCCTTGCTCTAATAAATTTGGAGTTTATCAAGGATTATGCTTAGGCATTGATCTTGGGCTTTGCCTTCACTGAAACCCACCGTAATAGTATTGGTTCCCTATGACTTAATCAATAAATAAAATATGTATAAGCGTAAAGACACCGCCTTTTTTTTCCTCCTTTGCTTGTGTGCGTGTGTAAGGGGAGGGTGTCTTAAACCACCACTACTTCGTTTTCACGAGGCTAAACACATTCCCATAAGTTATTCTCCTCGTCACATTTCATGAACACCAAAACCCACTTGGCGGAAAGGCGTCTCCTTCCATGGACCAACACCAAGTTTGATGGGAAAGTTGAAATTTCTTCAGAGTATGACTAAGCTATAAATCAACAACTAGCACTAGCAGTTATAAAACATTTTGATGATGTCATATTAGTTCGGTGATATACCATATAGTTGTATTAAAAAAATCATGTTTCTTTAACTATGCATGTTCGCATTATGTTTTAAATTTTTTTCACATTTGTTTGCAGGAAGAGAGTTATATCCATTATTCAACAACATAAGTTACAATCACGGGCCACGGTGTGCTCCACGAATGGGTGGCGCTCTAAAATTCCAAACAACACGACGTTTTGATCTTTTAGGCAACTACACAAGTTGACAGGGCGTGAACTTGATATCATGTAGGTTGTCTCATGTCTTTCTTTCCCTAATGATGAAATGGTGGCTCTGTCACCCCCTTCCGTCTTACCCTTTAGAAACTTTCTTAGCGCAATGCACTTTGAGTCTAAAATCGATAGATTACAGATGGTTGACTCCATTCCACAAGTAAGTACAATCCTTTTTTAGACGGCATTGCTTCAACTCGCCGTGATGCAGTGCCGACTTTGGTCCCATGCTAGGAAGCGAGGAGCACAAAGCTATGATTAATGCATGTATGTCTCCATCGAATGGCTACATTAACAACAATCCACCATGTTGGCAGGAGGCTCACATCATATCATATTTTTTCAGTACAAATACATTGTACAACAACAACATTGAAGCATAACAAGGGACATAGATCTGGTGCTCCTGGGCACCAGTGCTCCTGCTATTTTAGAAAAAATAAAAATCATATTTATGTGTTTCAAAAAAATTAGAAAAAAATCATGGTGTAGCCAATGAATTGTCTCATAAACGTGCAAATTTTCAATTTCAAATACAAAAAATTCTGGGCTACACAAAAATAACAAACGTGTGGAGTGAATCTGGGTATGCATATTTCAAATCTTCAAATTTCAACATATTTTATCTTTTTTATGTAGTGTACAATATAAAGATTTTCATATTAAAATTTTACACGATTGTAGGTTACGCCATTTATTATGTCTAGATTTATTTTCAGATTTTTTTGAAACAAATATGTATGATTTTCGAATTTTTTTAAACAGCAGGAGCACTGGTGCCCATGAGCCAAATACACTTTTCGCATAACAAATGCATGATTACACATTTCTGAAGGTTTGCGTATGGTAAAAAAAAGAAGGTAAGAAGTAAGAACACATGGAGCAATCTGATGTAAGAATGACATATGAGCATCTACACGCATCATGGGTTTTTTTTTTCCTTCGGTTTGATGAACTTATTCGTGTGCAATTTCCTATCAACACTTTTGTGCTGAATCCATGTCATGTACATATCGATCCGTATTGACCAAAGTAGCGAAGGTTGGTCAATTTGTACTGGTACATGACTTTGTTTGACCAAAGTAGCGAGGTTTGCCTTTTCCTTTTAAAATTGGATTCCTTGAGCACTACTCAACCCGAGGGAGGATTATTGGATTCCAATTGTCCAACTCCAAAATCCCAATCCGCGACGAATCGATCCCCTCCATCGGCGTAGGCACAGCAAAGTCCTTTTCCCCGTCGTTCCCCACTTGATACAGTCCTCGTGTCCACCCACGTCTCCAGAGACCCACCCGCACACGCCACCCCCAACGCAAATCCCAGCCGTCCATCCCCGCCAACCCTAAATCCTCCGGCCCAGACTCTCCCTCCCCCCTCCGCCTATATATCCAAGCCCGCAGCCCAGCCCCAGCCCAAAAAAACCGCAAACCGCACCGCCACCGCTCCCAATCTCGATCCACCACCCAGGGTTCCCTCCCCCCACCCAGCCCCAGCCATGCCGAAGAACAAGGGCAAGGGAGGCAAGAACCGCAAGCGGGGCAAGAACGAGGCGGACGACGACAAGCGCGAGCTGGTCTTCAAGGAGGACGGCCAGGAGTACGCGCAGGTCACCCGCATGCTCGGCAACGGCCGCTGCGAGGCCATCTGCGTCGACGGCACCAAGCGCCTCTGCCACATCCGCGGCAAGATGCACAAGAAGGTCTGGATCGCCGCCGGGGACATCGTGCTCGTCGGCCTGCGCGACTACCAGGACGACAAGGCCGACGTCATCCTCAAGTACATGAACGACGAGTCGCGCCTGCTCAAGGCCTACGGCGAGCTGCCCGACACGCTCAGGCTCAACGAGGGCGTCGACGTCGACGGGCCAGAGGACAACGTCGACGACTCGGACTACATCCAGTTCGAGGACGAGGACATCGACAAGATCTAAATCACTCCGTCTGTCCTTCTGTCCTCGGTTATTATACTTTTTTATTACTTCCTGTTCTATCCTCTTCTGTCTAATAGTGTCCTGCTGCTGCTACCTTATATCTGTTGTCCTACTATGGCTTGTGGATTGATTCCGTGTTGTGACGAGATATCGTTATGATTTGATTTGAGGTGGTCCAAATAATTGCCGGATCCATGTATTACTATTGTTTGCAACAATTCTAGGCTGCCATATGATGATGCTAAGATGATTGTGGTAATATAATATTCTGCCTTGTCATGTTCTCTGCTTGCTTGATTGGCCACCCCGCTAGGATTTGGCCGTAATTTGTCAGATCGTCGGGACGATACGTATTTGCAGGTCTGCTTAATTGGTTTTCCTCAGGTCCCTCCGTCCTTACCCTGGCTATACTCTCTCTAGTTCTAGTGGTCTGCTGCTATCTTGTTATTTAGGGTGGGCTGTTGCTGCTCGATGAATTTGGTTGGCTGGCTCATTGTGCGATCTTTATAGCAGGAGGTAGTCCAACAATTGCCAGATTACTGTCATCGATGCTCAGTATCGCATAATTATGGTATTGATATTGCTCACTTGTAATGCTCTGCTTGCTTGATTGGCCGGTCAACCATGATTTGGGTGTTACTTAGGGTCACTGGGATGTAAGGACGCTTTGAGTTCTTTAGTCCTTGTATTCTAATCGTAAATGTTGGCCACTATGCTTTAAGTTGGTTTTCCTTCCATCCTGGCTATATTTTCTCTTCTGATCTCTTCTGTTAGTTTGCTCCTATCTTATCTATTGTGGGCTCATGTTATTGCGATGAATACAGCGGTTTGTTGTGCAACTAGAGATTGTTATAGTTTGAGTTGTTACATGTGACAATTCTCGGTTTCCTCGTTGTAATACTATTGTTTGCAACAATTTTAAGCTCATATGGCATGATGATTATCGTATTAATATTGTGCCTAGTAATGTTCTCTGCTTGGATTGATTGATTTCGCTGGCCAAGTATGATTTGGGTGTAGTTTAGGATTTGGGCGTGTTCTGATTGTCTTCAGGAGTTACTTTGCTAATCTGATATGCCATTACGTAAGTTGTTCTTCCTTCTGTCCTAGCTGTACGTTGTTCTTCCTTCTGGATGGGACGATGACATTACTTCGCTAATCTAATAAGCTTTTCTTACTTTCTGTTTGTCTCTGCCCTCTATACTTTCTGTTCTGTTCTATTCTATTCTATCTAATAGTGTCTGTGCTGCTACTTATCTGTCTATCTATGGTGGCTGCTCTTGTGGATTGATGCATGTTTAGGCTGCCATATGATGCTGGATGACTTGATTTTAAGCTTGCAACAATTCTAGGCTGCCATATGATGCGAAGATGATTGTGGTAATATAATATTCTGCCTTGTCATGTGCTCTGCTTGCTTAATTGGCTGCCCCGCTAGGATTTGGGTGTAATTTGGGATTGCAGGTCTGCTTGACTTGATTTTCCTCCGGTCCCTCAGTCCTTCCCCTGGCTATACTTTCTCTAGTCCAGTGGCCTGCTGCTATCCTATTATTTAGGGTGTGCTAGCCATCTTTATAGCAGGAGGTAGTTCAACAATTGCCAGATTACTGTCATCGATGCTCTGTATCGCATAACTATGGTATTGATATTGCTCACTTGCGATGCTCTGCTTGTTTTATTGGCCGGTTGACCATGGTTTCGGTGTTACTTGGGATGTAAGGGCGCTTTAAGTTCTTTAGTCCTCTAGTCCTTGAGTTCTCTAAACTGAAATGTTGGCCACTATGCTTTAAGTTGGTTTTCCTTCAACCATCCTGGCTATATTTTCTGTTCTGACATGTTCTGTTAGTTTGCACCTATCTTATCTATTGTGGGCTGATGTTATCTGATGAGTATACAGTGGTTCGTTATGCAACTAGAGATCTTTATAGTTTGAGTTGCTCCATGTTATGACAATTCTCGGATTTATTGTTGTATTACTGTTGTTTGTAACAATTCTTGGCTGCCATATGACATGCTGATTATCGTATTAACATTGTGTCTAATGTTCTCTGCTTGGATTGATTGATTTGCTGGCCCACTATGATTTGGGTGTAGTTTAGGATTGGGGTGTGTTCTGATTGTCTCGAGGAATTACTTCGCTAATCTGATATGCCATTACTGAAGTTGTTCTTCCTTCTGTCCTAGCTGTATGTTGTTCTTCCTTCTGGATGGGATGATGGCATTCCTTCCCTAATCTAATAAGCTTTTCTTACTTTCTGTTTGTCTGCCCTCTATACTTTATTCTGTTCTATTCTATCTAATAGTGTGTCTGCTGCTACTTATCTGTATCTGTGGTGGTTGCCCTTGTGGATTGATGGATGTTGCGACGACATAATGTTATGATTTGATTTGAGGTGGTCCAGTAATTGTCGGATTTATTGTTGTATGTTTACAACAATTCTAGTCTGTCATATGATGCTAAGATGACTGGTATGCCTGCGCTTGCTTGATTGGCCGACCCACTAGGATTTGGGGCGTGTGGGACGATATGTGTTTGCAGGTCTGCTTAACAGGTCCTTCCTATAGTTCTAGTGGTCTGCTGCTATCTTATCTAGTGTGGGCTGTTGCTGGTCAATGAATTTGGTGGTTTGTTGTGTGCAACCAGAGATCTTTATAGCAGGAGGTAGTTCAATAATTTGCCGGATTACTGTGATCAATGACACGTATCAATGGTATTCATATTGCTGACTTGTGATGCTTGTTTGATTTGCCCGTCGACCTTATTTGGGATGTAAGCGTGTTTTGAATTCTTTAGGCCTTGAGTTCTCTAATCTGACATGGTGGCCAGTCTGCTTTAAGTTGGTTCCCCTTCCATCCTGGTTGTATTTTCTGTTTTGATCTGTTATTGGAAGCTCCGCCTGCTTCTACTGCTTGATCACAATGATGGTGCCCCTCCAATCAATTTGAACTCCCTATTGTCATCTTCCGCGTGCAGTCAGAGCCAAGATGCCAGACCTGCTTTTGAAGAAACACACAATACTCTGCCGTGCCTTGGCCTCTGTGTCCCGCCGACCTGCCTTGGACACCCTCCGCCCTGCCTTGGATGCGCTCCACCGTGCCTAGGTCACCGTCCAGAACCCCACCTTGGTTGCTGTCCGCTGCGGGGATTGGTCTGCTAGCCGTAGTCATGCCATGGCCGCCATGCGCTGCCACGCCAAGGCCTATGGCCCCTGAACCCCCTCCGCTGAGTACGGGGCGAATCAGGCTTTGGATTTTTTTTTCATCGATACATAGGCAGAGCCGCCGAGGGGTACTTTGGTCCATCCAAGAAAAAACTTACAAAATAACATGTTGGAACCAACGGGCGGTATCATATAAGGATTTTTTTTACACAAAGTGTCATATAGGGAAGAATGTTCTGGTCCCTGTCAAATAAGGGAGTGCCATACAAGGAATATTCTCCAGATTATATTCGAGCGGCGAATGCCGAATAGGGTTCCGCATTGATCGGTCCATTTTTTTTTTGTCGACTCGCGATGCAAAGCATGGCAGCAAAACCCAAACGGGCTAGCCCACCAATGAGCACGCGTGGGCTGAAGGAATGGCTGCTCAGTAACGCCCGGTTGAGCAGTTTCCGATGCCCCCAACGTCCTATACTCGGCAAGTCGATGTCTCACTACCATGGTTGCAACCTCACAAAGTTCAAAGATTCTCTTTTTCGACCGGCGCGACAGAGCCTCGAGCTAGGGGAAAAAAAGACCAAAAGGGAAGAGGTGCGGCGTGGGACAAGTGAGATAAGTTGGATAATCAAATCTGGATTTATTAAGAAGGAAAAGGAGTCAAATGAAGTACAATATGTCTATCCCACTTCTACATTCTTAGACGCAGGAGGGTCATTAGGGACCTAAGCCAAACGTCAAAACCAACAGTGTAAACATGCTCCTCGAAAAGGAAAATGGGTTAACCATATGACCACCATACTATGTTCAATGCAATACATGGATATTTTCTAAATAAACCTGCTACTCTGATTCTGTTCTAGTAAAATACAAGTGCGAGATAAACAGTCTGCCACTTGTTGTCCTGATCTCACATAAGCCAATGAGATAATCCCTGCATCAATCTTTTCTTTAATAAAGAATCTGTCTATCTCCACATGTTTAGTTCGCTCATGCTGGACAGGGTTATTTGTTATGTTTATGGCAGATATATTATCACACCACACTTTCAAGCTTCCTTGCCTTAAAATTTTCAGCTCTCTTAGAAGGTTTCGTACCCACAACATTTCACCCGAGCCCTGTGACATAGCTCTGTACTCAGCTTCGACTTGTTGATTTCGAGACAACAGATTGTTTCTTACTTCTCCATGACACCAAATTTCCTCCAACAAAAACACAATACCTCGAGGTGGATCTTCGATCATCTAAGCGACTAGCCCAATCTGCATCACAATATCCATCTACATTTAGGTGTCCATTACTTTTAAACAACACTCCTTTTCCCGGAGTGCCCTTCGGAGTATCTCAAGATTCTTTGAGCTGCTTCCAAGTGTCCATCCCTCGGATCATGCATATAGCGACTCACTACACTCACTGCAAATGATATATCTGGTCTCGTGTGGCATAAGTATATTAGTCTTCCAACAAGTCTTTGATACCTCTCCTTGTTTATGGGTTCTCCAGACTCTGCTGTGATTTTAGTGTTCTGGTCAATAGGTGTCGAAGCCACTCGACACCCCAGCATGCCCATATCATCTAAGAGATCCAATGTATACTTTCTTTGAGATAGTGATATCCCTTTTGATGATCTTGCAACTTCTATTCCAAGGAAGTATCTAAGTTTTCCCAAATCTTTCACCTCAAAGGCCTGACTCAAGCATCCTTTCAGTTTTGCGATTTCCACAACATCATCTCCCGTGATGATAATATCATCAACATACACGACAAGGATAGTGATTTTCCGCTCCGAATGTCCGTAAAATAAGGTATGGTCTCCATTGCATTGACCATATCCCATGCCACACATCACTTGTCCGAACTCGTCAAACCAGGCCCGTGGAGATTGTTTGAGACCATATAGAGATTTCTTCAGTCTACATACCTTCCCTTTAGTTTCAGGTCTGACAAATCCTGGTGGCATCTCCATATACACCTCCTCTTGGAGATCACCATGCAGAAATGCATTTTTGACATCAAGTTGATGCAAGGGCCATCCGAAATTTGCTGCACAAGAGATCAATATTCTAACAGTGCTCATTTTTGCCACTGGTGCAAATGTCTCATCATAGTCAATGCCATAAGTCTGACTATATCCTCTTGCCACAAGTCTTGCCTTATATCTCTCCACTTTTCCTTCGCATTTTGTTTTACTGGAATAGATCCACTTACGACCTCTCTGTATTCTTTCCTTTAGGGAGATCTGTCAACTCCCATGTTTTATTTTTCTTCAAGGCCTCTAACTCTTCCATCATAGCATTGCACCATCTCGGGTCCAACTCGGCTGCCTTCCAATCCTTAGGAACGAGATACGGTTGCGGTGAAGCAACAAAAGCCCGAAAAGAGGGTGACAATGCCTCGTAAGAAATATAATTTCCTACGTCATAGTCATCATAACTCGGTCGCTTTGGGGGCCCAACTTTCCTTATCCCTTTCCTTATTGCAATTGGCAAGTCTAGGCTATTATTGGACTCGATCCGAGATTGATTCTCCTCTGCAGCATCTACACTTGTGCTTCCTTGATTTTCAGGTCCAATGGGTTGCTCCCCCTGCCCCTGGTCTTGTTGCTCCTCCAGTGCATCTACTTGTTCCCTTTGTACTTGTCTTCTAGAGTACACAAGTGGATTCTGCAGCCATCTTTGTGGTGGTACAGTGTCTAGGTGGTGTAGGTGTACCAGGAATTGCAGGAATCTCCGCAACAATAGGAATTTGTTGATGTTGTTGTTGGTCACCATCTTGCTGCTCTTGATCACCACCTTGCTGTTGCTCCCCCTCTTGAGCATCACCAAGATGGTCAAGCCCCTGGAACAAGCCACTAAGATCACTCTCACCGTCATAAAATGGTTCTGACTCGCGAAACGTAACATCCATGCTTACAAATGTCCTCCTGTCAGTGGGACTCCAACACTTGTAACCCTTACTGTCCGGAGGAATAGCCAATAAAGATACATTTGATAGCCCGATGATCTAGCTTGCCAACAGATGGCCTCGTGATCCCTTACAAAACATGTACAGACCAAAGAGTTTGGGTGGTACAACAAAGTCATTGTTATTTAGAAGGAGTTGGCGGGAGACTGCATACCTAGAATCTTTGAAGGCATTCTGTTGATCAAATATGTAGCGATCATAACCGCCTCACTCCATAAGAATTTGGGAACATTCATGGTAAACATAAGAGATCGAGCCACTTCAAGAATGTGCCTATTCTTCCGCTCAGCAACTCCATTCCGGGAGGAGTGTCGGGACATGAAGTCCGGTGCAAGTATACCTTGCGAAGATAAGAAAGCAAGCAAAAGGTTTGTTGATATATTCAGTACCATTATCAGTTCTGATCACTTGCACTCGAACATTGAATTGGTTTTTCACATAGGCACAAAAACTCTGGAAACAAGTGAACACTTCATCTTTGTGACGCATAAGATAAATCCAAGTCATTCTGGAATAGCAGTCAATAAAAGTCACAAAGTACTTCATGCCACTTACTGACACAACAGGACACGTCCATACATCAGAGTGCACTAACACAAATGGGGATACACTTCTGATCCCTCTACTAACATAAGAGGTTCTCGTATGCTTAGCATATTCGCAGACATCACAATATAATTTGGTTTTGTCCACTCCATTCATTACATCAGGAAAGACACGAAACATTTTATCAAACGCCATGTGGCCCATTCGACAATGATGAACTAGTGCCATACTCTCCTTTCCTCCAACAATCGCAGCAAACACAGAACTAGCATCATGCCCCATCTTGTCACGATCTATGTGCCAAAGACCCCTATGCCTGGTTGCAGTCCCAATCTTCCTGCTGCTCTCCCTTTCCTGAATTAAACACATATATCTGTCAACTATTATACGGTAGTCCTGCTGATCAATCAGGGCACTTAGAGATAGCAGATTTACTGGAAAAGCAGGAACATGTAGAACTGATGACAATTTTATGTTGGGTGTACATTGCACCGACCCCTCCCTTTTATAGATTGTGCTGTGCCATCTGCTGTTTGGATAGTGCCTCTATGTGTGGGAGGATACTGAGTATAAGAGTCAAACTCACTAATATTTCCAGTAACATGTTTGGATGCTCCAGAATCAAGAATCCAATCTGAATTAGCATTATGAGTGGCTATAGAAACTCTATCAATATTACCTTCATCTCTGTAGACATAGTGGGCAAAGTTCCCAAAGGTTGCTTCATTTTGTCCTTCTTCCTTGGATTGTCCCTGAGAGGTACTGGTAGTTGACTCTGAAGCTGCTGCCATATGTGCCTTGGGTGATATAGCGTGCTGCTGTCCTCCACCCCTGCCATACTGATGTCCATATGGCTGTCCACCACTTCTGCCATAGTGTTGTCCACCACCTCTTCCATACTGCTGTCCATATGGCTGTCCACTACCTCTTCCATACTGCTGTCCATATGGCTGTCCACTACCTCTGCCATCACCTCTTCCTCTGTAGCTTCCTCTGCCATGTGTGTATCCTCCTCTCCCCCTACTGGGTGTAGCAAAGGAGGTACACTGATGCTTCAAGTGTCCCTTCTGCCCACAAGTATAGCAGTCTCTCATCTCTTGTCTCTCGGTAGTGTAGAAGGTCGGATGAGGGACAGAATCGCTTCCCTTTGTCATATTCAGACGCACTTCCTCTCTGGACATAGCTGCAATGGCTTCTTTGAGAGAAGGGGTAGTGGTTTGATGCAGTAAAGCAGCCCTTCTCCCCTCAAAATCTTGATTAAGACCCTTCAAGAACTTCATGACTCGCCGACGTTCAATCCAGCTTGCAGCAGCACTCACACATTCCCCATGGGCAAGTTCCAGAGGATCAACATGATCTAAATCTCCCCAAAGATGCTGCAACTCAGCCACATATGCCATCACAGTTTTGTTTCCTTGTTGCAAGTCATGCACTTTATCCTCAATCTCAGCAATCAACATAATGTTCCCCTTTCCAGAATAAAGATTTGATAGGGTGTCCCATACCTCTGAAGCTTTTGTGAGTGCCTCTACAGAAGCAGCAATGTTAGGGACCAAAGAGTTAAGCAACCATGCCACAATCAGAGAATTTATGGCATTCCACTGTTTCCATTCCGGACTGGTCTTGTCTGCTGGTTCTGCAGATTCACCACTCACACGTTCATCCAGCCCTTTCGAGTTCAAAATCAACAGCGCCCTCCTTGACCACCGGAGATAGTTGGCCACTCCTTCCAACTTGATTTCGTTCGCCGGCAGCTCAAGTTTCTGACCGATGTTAGTATGGGGAACGATTGCTCCCCCTCCAGCAGATCCTCCTCCATCTCCTTTGTTAGTGATAAGTTCTGCCAGCTTCTCCAGAGCCTTGGCCAAATCCCTGTTGTCCCCCATGCTTGACACCAAACTAACCTCAATCACCAAAGGACTTACCCGCAGGATGCCTCTTCGTCTCCTTACTTGTCACTGTCTTCCCCTCCTTGCCGTCGCAGCAGCCTGCTCCCTTCCTCTTCCTCTTCCTCCTAGCTGCCACATCAGACTAGGCTTCCAGATCGGCAGTCCTTCCCGTCGTTGCCCTCACTGCCCCTTGCTCTGATACCATGTTGACAGAGGTGAGGGTCTAACCTGAGGTAGAAGGAGGCTGCAGGGAGGAACTCACACTTCTTAGGGTTACAGAGATAGAAGCACCTTATATAGGTCAGGACTGGGCTGGGCCAAGTGGGCCACAACAGAGAACAAGAAGACAGCCCAACAGATACACCAACAGTTATCCAACAGGGTGATTGTGCTTAGCTTACCATTTGGACCGTTACTACGAGGTGTGGAAGAATTTTGAATCATATCTGCCCGGCGACGGTCTAGTTTACTTGCAGCCCTGAATATAGTAATCGATGCAAAACTGAAGAGTCAATTTCAGGCATGGATGTCAAACAACTAAAACAACTGAATGACAGTGATCGAAAACACAGAGTTCGCAAGAAAATAAAAATATAGAAAATGAGCAGCACGGTTCTGCAACAAGAACAATAGTGCAGTGTTATGTACTAGAATATAGACGCAGGAATGAATAATATAGCAAGAAAATGGGCAAGATTTTAGTTTTATTTCATGCTCACAGGGATGGTTGTGAGATTGCCTACATGGAAGTGTAGTGTACTTGCCTACATGGGGTACTATTTAGTTGTGTTCAAGTCACATTTTGCTTGCGAAAGAGTGCCTGGCAGCAACTTGCATGTTCAACAGACAGAGAAAATGCTAGCAGTAGCAGTGGTTCAAGCATCAGTGATAAGCCTTCTGCTGCGCAAAGTGGACATTTAACCGTCTGAGGAAATTGAAGGGGAAGACTTGGGATTACATAAAACCATCTTGATGATTATTACTTTACTTCTTTGCACCGGTGGAGTGTTAATAATGGTTGTAGTATTTGTTATTGTCAAATTGTATTTCATGTCATGTTAAAGTTGCTAATTTATGTGGCTGTGGCATATATGTTTTGCCTCCATGATGACTAATATGCTGAGTTTTTTTTTTTTTGGAGCAACCGGCAGGAGCTCTGCCTTTTCATTAAGAAGAGGGAAATTTGGCCAGTTTATAAGGGAAACTGGCCGAAAACCGATACAAACACAACACCGTGTCCGGTTTATAAGGAAAACCAGACAAAAGAAAACCAAACACGGCACAGTTTTTCTGGGAAAACCGGCGAAAACCCGCACACCTGGCCACACGACCTGGATAAACCAGGTCTGGAGCTCCGCCGAAAGGCACCAGCACGACGGCAACAGCGAGCGCCACGACTGCCCGGTCCACGTCCCCGGAAAGGAAGTCGAGCCGAAAGAGACGGCTAGGCCTTTCAAGCTTCGAGGGGTGAGGCAGGCCGCAAGGCAAGCCAGCGGCACTCGCGCACCGACGGAACACGAAAACGTCGACCCAAGCAGTAGCCAAGGCATTGCCGGAGATGGCTCCCAAACATTCCAAGAAATGACGCCTTCAAGGAGGTAACGACGTCCAAAGACGCCGCCGTCATTCAATCCAGAGCAGGATTTGGGTTTTCACCCTGGAATGATGGACGGAGGTGTGTGAGGACTCCACAGCAACGCCTCCAAGGAGGAAAACGGCGCCCTCGAGCGTCGCCGTTGCCGGCACCGACCGAGTCGGGCAAGACTTTCGTCCGGAGACCTACAACACCGCCGCTGCCGAAGACAGCCCAAACCCCGGACGAGCACAAACTACCACAACAGGGGCGCCGCCCACGCCACGGAGATATACCCTGCCGCCCACACAGCCTGCCGCCCACACAGCCAGAGGCATACCATCAACACACCAAGTTCCCGGAGCCGCCACTCCGGCCTCCACGTACGGTAGGCCAACTCCTCATGCCAACTTGCCGCCGTCGCCGAGACGTTGCGAAGCAAACGCCCGGACCACCAAGAGCCGCGCCGCCGCGCCGCCGCCCAAGCGCCATGGCTCACCTCTGCCATGGGCCTGCAGGTGCCAGCAATGGCAGCCTGCCACACGCAGTGGTCCACCGCGACCACCGGGACACCGACGAAGCTGGGACCAGCCTCCACGCGACCACCACGCCGAGACACCCCGAGATCCGCCGTCCTCCGCGCAACCTCCGTGCCGAGGCGAAGCCGACCGTCCCCAACCCTCCACCACCGCGTCCCCGGGGCCGCCGCCCCGGCATGCCTGCGCCGACGAGCCCCGAAGTCCGAGCAGGACCAGATCAGCCCCCTCCGGGCCTAGATCGGCCCTGGCCGCACCAGCCCGCCGACGCCCGAGCGCCGCCGGAGGCCCGCAGCGAGCCGCCGCGTAAGATCCTCCGAAGCACCGCGCCACGCCACTCCGTGCACGCCGGGCGGGCGGCCCGCGCCGCACCACGCCCAGGCAGCCACCACCGCCGTCGAAGCCCGGGGCCGCCGCCCCGGCATCCCGCGCCGCCCGACACCACCGGGCCTGGCCGCCGACGCCCAGGCGCCTGCCGCGTTCACCGCGAGCTCCCCCCGCGCCGCCTTTGGAGGCCGGGGCCGCCGCCACCGCGACGACGTCAGCGGCAGCGGCGGAGGGTGCGCCACGAGGGAGATCCGCCGAGCCGCTCCGCTCGAGCGACGCGGGGGGCTGTCTTCGGAACGGCTCTCTTCGTGAGAATAGGTGCACTAATATGCTGAGTTTCAGTTTCTATTTTTCATAAAATGTTGTCTGGTTTAATATATTGCTGAACTTACCACTGTGAACTTGTAAAACTTATGTCTCGTTGAAATCAAATGCAAAAAAGGAGCAATCTCATCACCTCATGACAAAAAGGTCAGCACAGCAACCTATATACATCGTCCCTTCAAGGAAACAATCTTCTACCCAAGAACAAATTGGCGCATCCCCTCTAATCCAACCAAACAGAAAAAAGGATACCCCCATCCATGCGGACAAGGATATCTCAACACATTCCTTCTTGACCTCAAAATCAAACAAAACTTAAGGGTTTCAAAGGTAGCAATGGGGTGGACATCTTGCAAGTTGCAATGCTCCCATCACCTTCATAACCATGACATTTGGTGTTCTCACTTTACTCAATATATATTTCAATAAAGAAGCACAACATAAAAATTCATAGCTTTCACAAGTTCTTGGCCCCGCATAATGCATATGCTATTTTCATCAGCATGGCTTTTGAATGAAAGTTACTATTAGTCTAGCATATGGACACCCTATTTCTAGCTCACTGAAATTTCCAGCTTTAGCTGTTAGCGTTTTGAGGCCTCCATCCTTATATCTTTTTCTTGTTGCATATGGATATGGCTTTGCTTTATTCCGTATGGGGAAAAATGCATCCCATGTTTTCGTTCACACAATGCTTTCATTAGTTTGATTTATTCTACACATCTGCACTTCTGTCAAGAGACCCAGCCCAGAAATAATGTCTTCTCAACCAATTTGCATACTATCATACTTTGTTGAAAAAGTAGAAACTAGCAAAGGACAGTAAGCTAACTAGAAAAGCTGTTCAACATAAACGCTTGAATTCAACCTTACCAGTATATATCATGCCCCAAACATTCTAAAATAAGATTACTTGGTAAGAATGGGTTTTGTTCCGCATCATAGTAGTTGATGCCAACAATATTCCCATCACAGTCAACAAGTGGTCCTCCACTTGCAGCCTAGCACAAAAAATTAACATAAGTTCAGCCTACCAAACAGAGGGGAAACAAGTAAATCTGGGGCATCAAAAAGTTCAGTGCCTATCAAATAACTATGACCCTAATATCATGAATTCACTGTACAATTGTTGACTTCGATCATGTAGAGCAATCAGAAGAGATATCAACAGCGCACCTCTATGATTTTGCACGTGGAAAGTTTACACCCTTCACTATGAATTCCCCCTATGAGTGACCCTCTCGTGGACATTAATTTGCCTGAGAAAAAGCACCTCCTTATAGCTAATAACTCAGCAGACGACTCAACTTGCATGTCGTTGGCAAAACTTGCTACTACAAGAAGATCAAGGGAGGGCGGCAAGTTATGGGTGATGAAAACAGCCAATCTGGAAGGACCCGAATAATACTGCAACCACACTTTGACTTTTTCGTTATTGGGAAGGCGTACCATGAACTGGAAATACAGCAAAGCAAGACAAACGTTATGTGTAACCATTAACTATATCATAAATAAGCAGGCGAAGCACAGAAAAGTTGGCAGCACAAACCGTCAAAGAGTGCCACAATATTCGGTGTAGTGATCCGAATAAACTTCCCGTCGTCAGAAAAGAGGCTGAAGACAGTTTTCTGTCAATAACAATACCTGTGCATTCAGAATACAATGCCTCTCCTACACAACAGCATAATTTCAGTCATTAACTACTGATGGCTAAGTGCAAACATGGGAAATGTGCATATAGTAGTATAATCACCATGAAATGAAGCAACAGAGATAATTCTTGGAGACAAATTTGAAGCAAGTTCTTCACTGAGGTCACACCATACGCCATTAGCTCCGTGGTTTGGAAATGCACAAGGTTCCTGGTTCTTATTTTCACTTCCCTCAATTGAGACAGTTTGACTTGAGCTACTTATAACTAGACTTGAAGTACCTATAATGGACGTGGGACTGAAATGAGACAAACTGACTTCATATATGTATACTTCAGAACGACCTATGTTATTGTAATAACAATTACAAAGGAGTGGTTGTGCTTAGCTCACCTTTTGAAGTGAAGTCATCTGGTCTGGGAACATTATCTACATAGATCCTGCAGCAGAAGGTAGTAAACTAATCATAATGCAGAGTATATTTCTCAATAGTTGAGGGTATTTGTTTTGAGTCCCAGATAACTAGCCCAACCAAAATTTTGGTACGATTACCAAAGCAAAGGCATGACCAATATTTTGAATTATAACAATTGTATGTGCCAAAGTTTTGGCAAAATGTTTAGGGCTCTGATTGGTTTGCAGCCAACTTGCTTGGCAAATAGTTGGGAACTTGGCTTGATTAGTGCTTGTTTGATTCCAACCCATTTTCATGATGAGCCAATAAAAACTTGAAAGATGTGAGCATGTAAAGAAATACAGATGTCCATCACATATGACACATGTCACCATTCAGAGTGAGACATAGCCATCGCCAACTACAATCAACATGACTATAATCAAACTTGAAAGCTAACAAATAGTCATCAACTCATCATCCTTTGAATTCAGGGCAACCTTTTTTACAAAATGATCAGTGAAGTGTGTTGGCCTGCTATTGGGCTGTGCTAGACAGGATTAGTTAAGCGGACACTTGCACATAAACGTTTGCTTAATCAAGTCAAAAGTCCTACACTTTCAAAACAATTGAAATGTCCATGTGTTCAAATCTGCAGGTAAGACATGACGATTCGGCTCCTGGTCAGCCACCTCTGACCACCAAAGGAGACCCAGAAAGAAGGACGGGAGAGCTGTGAAGCCAATTTTTTTTGGCAGAGCTTTCCCACACCCTTCTGCTCACTGGGATCCAGATGAACTGGGCTCCAAGAGCGCGTTTGGTGTTGACACATCAACAGAGTGCATCAAATTCATTAGATGGTGTAAGGAAGATCTGTACTGAATTCGCTTGTCCTAAAATGGCAAGGATTTGAACATCGTAAGATCAGATTGTCCCCTATAGGGACATCTAGCCTGTTTAAATAAAGTGAAAAAAAAAACACAGGTGCACATAGGGCTAGGTGAGCCAAAATTTTGACATGTTCTAAAGATCATCCAAATCAGGTGGGCCAGCGCAATTTTTGATCTAGCTAGCTTTGGTTGAACTCAAGATCGATTAAAGTGCCAAAGACTTCATCACATGTTTTGTGTTTGTATTTTTCAGCAGTACGATTAAAGTATAGATGACATACCAAAACCCAAGATCGATCATACATTCAACAATCGACTGTGTTGGTACGAAAGAGGTGTGTCCACCTATCGTATGGAGGTTCATCCCAAGAAGATACCCATCAAAATCAACAAGAGGTCCACCTCTTCCAACCTAACACAAAATAAAATATGTGATGCCTCAAAAGAAGCTACTTGTCGTTGCCTAATCGACGGTACCTCGGAGGAGGGATCCTCACGAGGGGGAGAAGAAGTAGGGGCCATAGGGCGGAGTGCACACGGGACGGTGGTACGCGAGTTACCCAGCTTCGGAACACCTGCACGATGACAGGGCCTACTGCTGCTTGTCTGGAATTATCTGGGCGCTTTCGCGTTGTTACAATGAGTTGTGGTTGTCAACGTGCCTCTAGGGCTCCCGGGATCCGGCTTATAAAGGCGCACGGATCTAGGGTTTACATGAAGAGTCCTAGCCGGATTACAGACAGCATAACTACGGTACAATATCTTGCCGTGCACGTCACGGATCCGCCCTCCATATACGTCGTACTGGATCCGGGTTCCTCATGGGCCTCCATGGATCCGGGTTACTCCTATGTCGGTACGGATCCGGCCTGCTGATCCTGGGCTGGACTTCTTCCTTCATGATCAACAGCAACTGGGCCGCCCGATGGGCCACATGCCTCATCACCGTCTGTGGGCCACCCGGGCTTGCCGGATCTAGGCACTCGTCGATGGTACACCCATGAAGTATACCCACAACAAGTAGCCCCCAGAGTTCTCCGAGTTTCACCTGCAGTTTCCGCCTTGCTGGCCTATCATGATCTCCGGCAAACGTTGGTAACGCGGAGAAACTTGAAGAGCTCCAACTTTGCATTTTCTTCTTTTTCCAACTTAAAGCCGGAAAATGCTCCCACCCTGCGGGACTTCATCCATCGACATTCCAAAGAACATCTCCGGGTTACTCCCTGCACGAACGAGAACAAACTTATCCTTACGCAATTACCGGAATCTTAAAAGACTCAAACGGTTCCGCCAATTCGGCGCCATTTTCGCGCGATTTCCGCGGTAACTTATCTCTAGCCATTTTTACCGCTAGGGTTTGGGACACGTGTCACGCATCCAACGGTGCGACGCTTGCGTTCCGACCGCAGGATGCGGAACACGAATCTCATCCCCTCAGCCTATAAATATCCGCCGTCGAGCCCTTTTACCCTCATTCACCCCCTTCTCAGCTCTCAGCCAAGCGCCGCCCACGAGCTCCTCTCCGCCGTGCCGGAATCTCGCCGGAACTTCGCCGGAGTCGCCTCTCCGCCGCACAGTGTTCGTCCAGTTCTTAACTTCAGCGAGCCACCGCGCAGAAACCTCGTCGCCGGCGACTCCGACCACCGCGGACTCCATCACGGTGAGCTCTCGAGCGCCGTTCTCGTGCCGTAGTTGGTAGGGGTAAACTTTGGGGAAGACGACATGGGACTCGACTAAAATTAGTTTCCGACAAACTATTTTCTTCGAGATGTCTTCAACAACTCCGCCTCCAAGCTCGGAACCAATCATGGCGACGCCGATCTCCTCCGCTCCGCCTCCCTTCGCCCCGGTTAAGCTGGATCCTCCGAGGGATTCGGCAAAGAAGCGAGGGGACCTCCGCTCACCCGGAAAAAACTTCCGAAGCGGGTCAAATGGTGCGACAGGACGGAGGAAGCTGCCAAGAAGTCAAAAGCTCGGAAGCGCGACTCCGAAGCTAAGGGAAAGTGGTGGCCCTGTGCCACCACCGAGATGGAGCTCAAGAATCTCGAGTCGGAGGGCTTTACGCAACCCGGAAGGCTGGAGGTCAGTTCCGGATGAACTTGCTCCGGCTCCGAAGGACAACGAGATGGTGCTTGACGAAGGCACCGGTGGAGCGCGGATTTTCATTTCCGCCTTCGGATTTCTTCCTGGAGATACCGAAGACGTATGGACTCCAACCCCACAACATCTCTCCAAACGAGCGTCCTCGCCATCGGCAACCACGTCGCCCTCTGCGAAGGCCATCTCCGGGTAACCCACGAGATTTCTTTATTCCAATACTTTTTCTCTCGTCAAGAAGGAGAGGATCCGGCAATCTGCCGAACTTGCTACATGCGGATCCATCACTTTTATACTCCGCCCGGGCCGCGTCTACCCCCCTACCGACCGCCACGAATCCGCGAGGTACTGGTCCGGGGGCTTCTTCTATCTGAAAGACGTCTCCGACCCGGCGAGCGAAAAGAAACTTCCAGTTTTCAAGAAGCGCCCTCCCACCGAGCTTCGCGTCATGGACGCACTGCCCCCACTTCTCCGACTCGCCTCAACTAACCCGCGCGCGTTAGGCGGATCTGCAAGCTCACGGAGGAGGGGCTGACAGGGAAGGACTTAACCCTTTCTCGGTTCACCAAGCGGATCCGGCCGCTACAAAACGAGGACCGCCTGATGTTTGAATACACGGGGCGCGATGATCCAATGCGCGCCACCAAGGATAACCTGTCCGCTGACGCCATCGACAAGAGGATCCGGGTCCTCCTCAAGATCTCACGTGAACTCCATGTTCACGTATGCAACAAGGATATCCATACAAATGGATCCGGAACCGCGGTACGTCGTCTTGACTTTGGTTTATTATTTTTCTTCGAACTTTTGGCTAAGTGTAACTCCGAACCAGCTCGAGGCGCTGGAGGAAAATCAACTCGGAACTCTCCTCCGAGTCCCATCCACCGGCCACGCGGATCCAGAGGCCACGTCAGAGGCGGAAGCTCCTGAAGCTTCACGTCCCGCGAAGAGGAAGAAACCAGCCCCTTCAAGCCCTTACGCGAAACGCCCCGCGAGACACTCAGCATCGCGGCTACCCGAAAGCTGAGGCGGAAAAGAAGCGCCTCGCGCTGATTAATACCAGCAACAAGGGGCAGCCTGCCATCCAACACTTTTTCAAGCCTTCCGGGTAAGCGTCTTCTTCCGAGACCCAAGTTCTGATTTAACACTTACTCTTATATTTTTATGTTTTTCCTGAAGTTCCGGAAGCCAGCCTCCGAAGGCCCCAAGGGTCATCATGAAAAAGGCCAAGCCATCTCCGGCTTCGTTTCCCATTACTCCGAGGTTGGAGTTCCGCCAAAAGCTTCATCCACCTCCAAGCCGGATCCGAAGGACGTCATCGACCTTGACGACATTCCCGAAGATCCCGCTCACCGGGCGACTCCGCCAAGGGAACCTCCTCACCCGTTCCTCCCTCTGATCAGCCAAGTTCCGCTTTCGCGGGGCCTACCAATGAAGAACAAGAGCAGAAGGTCAAGCTCCTCCAAGTTACCAATGCGCCCCGAGTCAGCCTCGAGCCAACTCCATCCCTCCAGAAGCTCACCCTCGCACAGCGTCACGCGGAAGTTTCCGCAATGCTGAACAAGGTATGGGGGAAGCCGGACGAGGAGACACGAGATCTCGCGGAACTCGGAGAAAGATTTGAAGGATTTTTTCGCCAAGCACAAGGAAGTGCGGCAGGTAACACTAGCCCCCAAGCATTGGGTGATATAGCTCCGTGTGTATTATCCGATGCTTTCCCAGAATGTACTTTAGGCGGAAATTTAAAATATTTGTACCTCAAACTGAATTCCTTGCCAACCCCCAAGATTTTAAATCCGACTAACTCCCTGCTTGTCTCACGGACTACACGGAAATTGCACGAAGACTTGCGCATCCATGTGCTTGAGCAGATCAAGGAGATTGAAGGGCTGCGCCGAACGCGGAAAGCAGCCAAAATGCTATCCGCTCGCTCGAGACCCGCCTTAAAGGTACGAAATCCGGGTATTTCACTTTGTGTGTTTCATAGTTTAAGATGCATAACACGCGCAACTTGAGTACCTGCGAAGAAACTGCCAAGCATGCCTCGTTTGCTGAGCTTTCCGCCAAGGTGGAGGTGCTTGAGGCGGAGAACGAGTCCCTCAACAACTTCATGAAAGAGTCCTCGAGCAAAGAAACTGAGGCAAGGAAGGAGCTCTCCGAGAAGCATGCTCGTGAGAAGGCGGAACTGATCGACAAGGCTGGAGAAAAGCCAAGGCCGCGCGCTCTCCTTAATTACCAAGAACGAGCCCTGGAGGCGGAGGCGGAAGCCATTGACAAACTTATTTTCCGTAAGCATTTTTCCGCGTCGTTTGCTCCGACCAGCTTATATGTTTTCTCTGACAGGATTGAACCTCTTCTTCCACAGCAAGCCTTGGCCTTGAGTGGTCAAAGGACTCAAACCTGACGAGGACGGAGGCATACGAGGAAGTGCGGATCTCAATCGATGCTTTGTTTAAAGCCTGCCGCGGAATCGCCACGGCCCTGTCGCTGAAGAAAGCCAAAACCACAGTCATTGATACAATGACCAAACTCATGCGACAGGTGCCGGAGTTGATCAAAGACTGGCAGAAGTCTTCTGCGCGCGGAGCCGCCTCCTTAGTCCTAGCCACCTGCAAGGCCTTCTTCCCCTCACTCAACATGGCGCAAGTTGCACGCGGAGCTCCCGAGAGTTCCGACATGAGCGCCCTCCTCACGGAAACTGAAGGCTATGAAGAGCTGTTTGTCAGGCGAGTGGATAACTCGTTCTGGTACCGCAAACACAATCTGCCCGAAGGTTTTTCCGATGCGGAGGAAGCAGGCGAGCCAGAGTTTTATGGGGAAGGCTCCGGGTCCAGCAGCGAGCGCTCTGGAGAAAACTCTGGAAACGACTCTGAAGCCGGATCTGGTGGCAGCGACGACGGCTCCGGCCTACCAGCAATCGAAGAGGAGGACTCGAGTAGAGCTCTGTTGAAAACAATGAAACCGAGTTGCATCATTTTGGCCCCATTGAGGGTTTGTAATAAGACTTAAATTCTTAAGTAGCTAGGAACGAAACGATTGTGCATGGGGCGGAAACACTTATCCCGCTATCCGTTAAATATTATGTGCATGTTTCGTTTTGTGTTGGAAAGCAAGTGCTGATTTCGTTATTTTCCGGCTTGCCCGCTTGACCTTCCACGAGCCGGAAAACCGTAGCCGGAAACGCTTGCCAGCGGCGACGAAGCCCAATGGCAGTCCGTCCATAACCGCGGAAACAAGCCCCCAGGCATAGGTGCCGGAAATCGCTACTAGGAATCCACGAGTTCGCAACGGATAACAACTTAATCGGAAAACTTAAGCTTACGTCCTAAAGGACGATTTTGAAAATCACAACTTTCATACACGCCTAGGCGGAAATATCCAGCTCTGCGGTTTTAGTCGGAAAAAACATACACGATCTAAAATGAACAAGTAAAGGAGGTAAAAGACTCAAAGAGTGAACCATAAGCTTTATTTCATTGATCATGTATAACTATTACAGAGTTTGTAACTCGGAAAAATATGCTAAGTGTAGAAAGGACGTAGCTGTGCTATATTCCAAGGGCGATCTGTTTCATCGTAGATGTCGTCCGGATCCTCACGCTTGCGTTTCCGGCGCCAGTTAGGAGGTCTATCCCTTAGCTCGCGGAAATCAACAAGGTAGTACGACCCGTTGTGAAGCACTTTGCTAACGACGAAGGGTCCTTCCCACGGAGATTGCAGCTTATGGTCTTTCACCTGTCGAAGGCGGAGGACCAGGTCTCCTCGCCATGAAGGAGCGTTTCCGAACTCGGCGAGCGTGATAGCGTCGGAGCCTCGCTGGTAGATGGCGGAACGCTGGTCGGCTAGATTCCGAGCTTCTTCGATCGAGGTCCACGGATAGCTGTCCGGCCTCGTCGGCTGTTTCATCGTTATAGGCGGAAACTCGCGGTGAATCATGGATGATGTCGGAGGGAATGACGGCTTCGGATCCGTATACCGGGAAGAAAGGGGTAAACCACTGTTGACCTGTTAGGGGTAGTTCGCAAACTCCACAAAACGGCGTCCGGTTCGTCGGCCCAAGCTCCGGCTGCTCTTCGCAGCGGTTCTTCGAGGCGTGGCTTGATTCTCGATAATATTAGACCGTTAGCTCTTTCGACTTGACCATTGGATTGTGGGTGAGCCACGGATGCAAGGTCCAATCGAATCCCCATTGTTTCACGGTAATCCTTCAATTCTCCCCGAGCGAAGTTTGTGCCATTATCCGTGATGATGTCGTGTGGGATGCCGAATCTCATTACGAGGCTGATGACAAATTTTAGTGCCGTAGCACCGTCGGCTTTTCTCACCGGCTTGGCCTCGATCCACTTGCTGAACTTGTCAACGGCGACCGGGAGGTATTCACAACCACCAGGAGATGATCTTTTTAACTTACCAACCATATCGAGCCCCCGGACCGCAAATGGCCGGGTGATAGGTATGGTCTTCAGCTCTTGGGCTGGAGCGTTTGGTTGAGTAGCGTAGTACTCGACAACCTCGGCAGGTCTTGACTATCTTATCGGCATCTTCTTTAGCCGTGAGCCAATAAAAGCCTAGCCGAAAAGCTTTTGCAACGAGTGACCTGGGAGCGGCATGGTGCCCGCAGTCCCTGCGTGGATCTCTCCGAGGATTTCAATGCCATCTTGATTCGAGACGCATTTGAGAAATACCCCTGTTGCGCTTCGTTTGTAGAGCTGTCCATCAACAATTGTGTAGGATCGTGCTCGTCGATGATCCGGCGCGCGAGGACCTCGTCCTCCGGCAACTTCGATCGATGAGGTAGTCCGGGAAAGGCTGTGTCCAAGCCGGAATGGTAGCTAATACCTCTTTAGCCGGAGACACCGCCACTTCGGGTTTTCCGGGTTAGCGCCCTTCACAGAGGGTATCCGGAGATGCTCTAGGTAAATTCCGGGCGGAATTGGCTTTCTGCCGGATCCGAGCTTGGATAGCATATCTGCCGCTGCATTGTCGTCTCTTCTGACGTATTTGACTTCGTATCCGAGGAAGCTCTTGGCGATCTCGTCAACTTCGTCTCTGTAGGCCGCCATGACGGAATTTCTAGCGTTCCAGGTTCCGGCTACTTGCTGTGCCACCAGGTCGGAATCTCCGCAGCAAATGATGTGCTTGATCCCTAGTTCCTTAGCGATGCGCAGTCCGTGTAGTAGAGCCTCGTATTCCGCCATGTTATTTGTAGCTTCGAAGTGGATCTGCAGAACATACTGCAGTTCTTCTCCGGTAGGGGACTTCAGGGTGACTCCGGCTCCCGAGCCTTGATGCTGCTTGGATCCGTCGAAGTGCATGACCCATGTTTCCGGTTCCGGCTCCGGACTTGCATCCGGAGCTTCGTCCAATCTGCAACGAAATCTGCCGGGACTTGGGATTTTACCGCAGTCCTTGGCTTGTAAGCGATGTCGAAGGCGGATAATTCGATGCCCCACTTAGCTGTTCGTCTGTTGCGTCAGCGTTGTTGAGAATTGTTGACGGCGGAGCTTTGCTCACTAGCTGATTCTCGGGTGCTCTTGGAAGTAGTGTCTCGGCTTCCGGCTGCCTAGGAAAACTCCATAAGCAAGCTTCGAAAGTGAGGGTATCTTTGCTTTGATTCTGTCGACACCTCGCTAATGTAGTAGACAGGTCTCTGTACGTCATATTCATGACCTTCTTCCTTTCGCTCCACCACGATGACGAGGCTGACGACCTTGTTGGTAGCCGCCAGATAAAGGAGCATTGGCTCTGACTCTACTGGGGCTGCCAAGATAGGTGGGGAGGTAAGTATTTCCTTCAACCCACGAAGAGCTGCGTCGGCTGCGTCGTCCCAGACAAATTTGTCTGTTTTCTTCAGCGGCTTGTACGAGAGGTAGCGCCTTCTCGCCAAGACGGCTAACAAACCTGCTGATTGCTGCGACGCAACCGGTTAGCCGTTGCACATCTTTGAGACAAGTTGGTCGTTTGATGCACGGGATTGCCTTGATCTTTTCCGGGTTCACCTCAATGCCTCGTGAGAGACTATGAAGCCAAGGAGTTTTCCGGCTGGCACGCCAAAGACGCACTTCAGCGGATTCAACATCATCTTGTACCTGCGGAGGTTGTTGAAGGTTTTACGTGAGGTCGCTGATCAAGTCGGATTCTTTCGGGTCATGACCGCGATGTCGTCGACGTAAGCGTGCACGTTCCGGCCAATTTGGTCCTTCAAGCACCAGCTGCATCGTACGTTGGTAAGTAGCACCTGCATTTTCAAACCAAAAGGCATAGTAACATAGCGAGTAAGTACCAAACGGGGTTATGAATGAAGTCGCCTTTTGGTCGGATTCCTTCATCCGGATCGATGATACCGGAATACGCATCAAGAAAACACGGAAGTTCCGCCCCTGCCGTCGAATCAATGACTTGGTCAATGCGCGGCAAGGGGAACGGATCCTTCGGGCAATGTTTGTTCAAGCCGAGTAATCGATGCACATTCTTAGTATTTCGGTGTTCTTTTTGGGTACAAGGACGGGATTCGCGACCCAATCGGTGTGAATAACTTCTATTACAAAACCTGCTTCTAGTAACTTTGCTAGTTCCATTCCTATGGCGCGGCGCTTCTTGTCTCCAAAGCGTCGCATAGCTTGCTTCACTCGGTTTAGCCCCGGATTGATGTTGAGGTAGTGCTCGGCGAGTTCCCTAGGTACTCCGGACATGTCAGAAGGTTGCCATGCGAAGATATCCATGTTAGCGCGGAGGAACTCGACGAGCGCGCTTTCCTATTTGGGGTCCATGTTGGCTCCGACTGACACCTGCTTGGAGGAGTCACCCGGAATGAGGTCATGCTTCTTGGTTTCTATTGCGGGCTTGAAGGAGGTTTTCTGCTCGGAGATCCGCTTCTTTGTGGTCTGCATCTCGGTCGGATCCACCGCGGCTCAGTAGCCTTTCGGCTCTTCTCCGGAGATCACGAGACTCGCAAAGGCAGCTTCGCCCAACTCGCACTCATGAGCCTTTTTGTAGTCTCCGGTTATGGTGATCATACCGTTAGGACCCGGCATCTTGAGCTTGTTGTAGATGTAGCACGCTCTTGCGTGGAACTTGTGGTAGGTGGGCCTGCCGAAGATGACATGGTAGGAGCTCTTGAAGGGCACAACTTCGAACGTGATCTTTTCTTCGCGGAAATTGTGAACATCGCCGAAAGCCACGGGGAGTGTGATGCTGCCAAGGGAGTTCGCCTTCTTACCGGAACCACGCCGTGAAACTCGGTGGTGCTTGTGTTTGAGCTGTTCCTTGGTGAGGTTCATCCGCTCCGGAGTCTCCGGGTACATGATGTTCAAGCTGGCTCCGCCATCCATGAGGCACTTGGAGAAGTCATACCCGTCTATGCGGGGACTCACAACCAAGGCGTAGTATTCTTTTGGCACGAGTGGCGGGATGATCTCCCCTATCAAATGTGCACGGAACTTCCGACCACCGACATCTTGCGGCACGGCCGGAAGCTGTGGCGTTCGGGAACCGGGTAGCTGATTTTGTAGCACGGACTGTGGGGGTTCCGAGGAAGGTGTGGTAAGCCCCCACGCTCTTTTTCTCGAAGGGGTTGGATTTTCCTCGCGGATCCGGCTTTGGGATCCGGCGAGTTATCATCCTCGTCCATCGCCTCGGAGCTGTCCTCCTCCTTGTCCTTGTTCTTGCCCTTGCCTCCTTTGCCGCGTGGGCGGTGCTTCCGGGCTCGCTTGTATCCTGCCTCCGGGTCGTTCTTGAGGTCGTTGACCCACTTGCAGTTGCGGTTGGTATGAGTGGACTTCCCCGTAGCCGGATCCAAGTGAGCCGGGCGGGGCATGTCTCTGTACTCCTCGTAGGTTTGCGGGGCGCGGGATCCGCCGGCGGTGGCCTCGGTGCCATGCTGTCGACCCCTGCCGGCTCCGCCTCCACGGCCGCGTCCTCTTCCGCCTCCTCGAACCTCCGCGTTGGAACGCCATGGCGACCATCTCGGATCCGCCACTCTTCGGTCATCGGGGTTTTTGCGTTTGTGGCCGCTATTGTTACCGTTATCACGGTTCTTCTTCTGCTGGTGCGGGGGGATTGCTTGTAGCTGCGATGTCACCGCCCGCGTCGTCATCGGCGGCGGTGTGATCACCTGGCGATGGAGATCATCTCATCCGAGTCGGTTTGTTGGCGTTAGCCAAACATGTAAGCTTATGCCTCAGCAATCCTCCTCTCTGCAGTCCACCAATAAAGGCGTACATGGCGGTGGTGTGATCGACGTTTTCGCACTCGTTCCTGCATGCCAACCATCGTGTGAGGAAGTTTCTTGAGGTTTCTCCCTTCTTACGGATACAAGCTTGTAGGTCGCTTGCTGTGGCGAGGTCTTTTGTAGGTGCCCACGAAGTGTTTCTCAAAAGCGGTCTTCGGGTCGAACCAACAAAAGATGGAGTTTTTCTCGAGGTCACCGAGCCGGATCCGGGCTGGTCCTACAAGGTACAAGCTGGAGCATGCGGCGAGGCGATATTAGGGGTTCCTCCGGCAAAGGTTACTTGCGTTGTAGTAGTCCTCAATCCAGGTATCCGGCCTTTCGGTGCCATCATAATGCTTCAGATTTCCGGGTAGCTTGAGGGAGCTCCTTGGCTTTGGTTCCTCTCGAATCATTCCGCCAAAGCACTTCGGACCAATGTAGTCGGTTCTCGTACTCGTTAAGGCGGTCCCGTGCGTCGCGTGAGCCGTGGCGGGGAGACTTTGAGCGCGGCGAGATCTCCGGCCATTGCCTCCGCCTCCACCTCCGCCGCCACCGCTAGGTGGTGGTGAGGAGACCTGCGAGGTGGGCGGTCCGACTTCTTGCTTCCGCCATCCGAATCTCCACGACCTTCCTGGTGCTGACTCCGGCCACGTGGCTGCCTTCGCCTTGGCGGCTGGCTGCCCCGGTTATTCCGGCGAGGCTCCGGGTCACGGCTCCGACGAGGCTGCGGGTCGCGGCTTCGACGAGGTTCCGGATCGCGGTTCCGGCGAGGTTCGGGACCGCGGTCTTCATTCCGACTCCTTCGGGCTCGGGCTCAGGAACATTGCTCTGGTTCCGGCGAGGTTCCGGCGAACGCTCCCTGTTTCTGTTTCTTGGCAGCACGTTGTCGCGGATAACAATCGCACCGTGCCCTATGGGCCTGGTGTTTCCGGCTGGACTACGGCGGCGAGGGGGTCGCGGGTAACCGTTGGGCGGAGGAGAGGGGTTGCGGTATCTGTCTCGTCCGGAGTACATCGCATCCTTTCCCTTTCTTGGATCCGACGGAGGCGTTTGTGATGGGACGGGGATCGGATTTGGGTGTTCCCTGGCCCTTCTTCTGCGCTCTGAGGATCCGGTGTGTGATTCATCGTCGGGATGCCGATCAGCGCGGGCGTCCTTCTGCGCGGTAGATACACAGTTATCCGGATTGGATTCCAACCTGCGCGAAGTATCTGCCTTGCTCTGCTGCCGCATTGCTTGAAGCGACAAGTGTGCGGAGATGGTTGATATCAACTTCTTCGTCCTTCTTCTTCGACAATTCCGCTTGCTTTCGGCATGTTGTCCTTTGGAGTTTCCGGTGGTCTGGTGAGCTCGCGGGCGTGTTGAAGGCTATCCTGCGAGGCGGAATTGCTTCTCCGACAATACGATCAGCCTCCGCTGCGCGTAGGTCATCTTTACCTCCCACTCAGCCCTCATGCTCTTGACGTGCTCGAGTGTGTTAGTAATCTCGCGGTCCTGTCCGTCGAAGTTTTCCAGCCGGGCGGCATGATCTGCCCTTCCTATCTTTAATGCGGCTTCGGCGTCGGCGAGCCTCTTGGGCTGTGGCCAGCATCTCCTTTACGGCGGTTTCTAGAGCCTCCGGATCTGCGGCGTGGCCCGGAGTTATAGGTGTGTTAAGAAGCTGCTCGCGCGGCCACCTCTTCTGCCGACGGGATCTCCTCCGAAGGAGAATCCCTTTGGGGTCGCACCCGAGACATTGGGGATCCTTGTTGAGATGGCTCGGATTGGCTAACTTGGTCTCCGGATCCGGTTTGTCCCGGCGCTGCTACCGTTGCGAGAACACCGCTTCGGCTGGGCGGAGTTGACTTCGAGGCTGATCGCCGAGACCATACTCCTCCAACTTGCGCACGAAGTCATCGGATTCCATGGACGGAGTGTCTCCGGAAATTGGGCTCGAGATTGCCCAAGATCGACTCTTCGACCGGAGCTTCGCTTTCTCCGACGAGCTGAGCCTCGATCCGGATCTGCGTTGTTTTCCGGTGCCTCTTCTGCTCGGGACCAGCTCCGACTTCATGAGGGGCGGTTCCGGCGGTATGGGCCAAGAAGTGTACGAAGTGACACCTTTGCTTTTCTAACACACGGGAGACCCGGGCGGATGCGCATTGGTCTTCCACCTTTGTTTCCTGCTCGGGGGCGGATTGGGTGGGCTTTGATTTTTCCGGATTTAAGGCGGAATCTTCGCTAGGAAGTTCCGGCGTCTCGGATCGGATCTTCGCGGCTCGCGTCTCGCTCGGCGGCGGTCGCGTCAGCGCTACTTACCAGTGGGTTTCCATCGGAATCGACGGTTTCCCCAATGAAGATGTGTATGCCGCCAACTGGGACGATGGAGAGCTTGATGGGGTCAGTTTTAGCCGGAATCCAACACTCATCCGGAGGGACGATCGGCAGATTTCCGGCGTAAAGAACACGCCCCACGGCGATGGAGTCGTCGTAGCTTCCCATGGCGGAACCCTCCCGGTTCCGGCCTCCGGACGCCGCGAGGCCCCACGGTGGGCGCCAGCCGTCGTTGCCTAATCGACGGTACCTCGGAGGAGGGATCCTCACGAGGGGAGAAGAAGTAGGGGCCATAGGGCGGAGTGCACACGGGACGGTGGTACGCGAGTTACCCGGCTTCGGAACACCCGCACGATGACGGGGCCTACTCGCTGCTTGTCCGGAATTATCCGGGCGCTTTCGCGTTGTTACAATGAGTTGTGGTTGTCAACGTGCCTCTAGGGCTCCCGGGATCCGGCTTATAAAGGCGCACGGATCTAGGGTTTACATGAAGAGTCCTAGCCGGATTACAGACAGCATAACTACGGTACAATATCTTGCCGTGCACGTCACGGATCCGCCCTCCATATACGTCGTACTGGATCCGGGTTCCTCATGGGCCTCCATGGATCCGGGTTACTCCTATGTCGGTACGGATCCGGCCTGCTGATCTCAGGCTGGACTTCTTCCTTCATGATCAACAGCAACTGGGCCGCCCGATGGGCCACATGCCTCATCACCGTCTGTGGGCCACCCGGGCTTGCCGGATCTAGGCACTGTCGATGGTACACCCATGAAGTATACCCACAACACTACTGTTAGAAAAATATAGAACAGAAATTGGCAAGCACCTCAGTGATCTCGCACGAGGACCAATTGATTCCGTAACTCTCATCCAGAGTCGGATTGTTAGTCACTACCCCAGTTGTGACCAAAAATTTGTCTGATGTGCAATAACTTGCAGCTAATACCTTAGTGCAACACTCAACTTGCATCTGTTTATCAAGACATGCCGGGCGGAGATCAGGGGAGGACTCCGAGGCTACAACAAGCATGTTGCAAGCCACAATGTAGTCTTGCACATATGCATTCACCACTTCCCCATTTGGTAGATGCACTTTTATCTGTAACAAGACAACAGGTATACGAATGATTAGCAAATGATTACAGACATCTTAAATCAGAAAGCGAAGGTGTAGGTGTTTTGCTAGTTCAGTTTTGGTCGATAGACCTCCTTGTTCCATTTTCTGTTTCTGTCACACTGGTGACATGTACAGTAGAGCCTTCTTGGCTAGCTCATCTAATATAAAGATACGGATATGCACTAAGGAAGTGCAGAAAAGTTGGCAGTACAAACCTCTAGTTTATAGAGATACGATGAAGGTTTACTTGCATCAAAACGTCCAGATGTAATCAAATCTCCAGATGTCACGTAAGATGCACCATGTTGACTACTTAGGACAACTATGCCTGTGCATACTGAATGGAGCTTCTTACCTACAGGAGGACTGAACTTCAGTCATGATGATTAAGTACAGGAGATGGAAGAGTAATGTGCATATAGTACAATCACCATCGAATGAGGTAAGCCAGACAATGCTTGGAGACAACTTTGCAGCAAGTGCTTGACTGAGTACACCTTCTCCATCAATGAATCTACCGGATGAACGCAGGTTTCCTAGTTATAGAAGCAATGTAGAGCATAGTTTTGTAAAAAACTGTACGACTAAGCACAGAAAAAAGAAGGGTGTGAAGATTGACAAGAATGACTTACTGCTCTTTGTTCTAGTTGCAACATCTGTTCTCTTGATATTCATCGTATTTCAAACACTTAAGAAAAGGAAAAAAATACAAACTTTCGGACGTCATAAAGAGCACCGTATAACTGTTTTTAATAGTTGCATGATCATCAAATACCGAAGGGCGGACATCCGACCTCACAAAAGACATGCTAATCCCAAATCAACCAGGATAAAATTGAACCAGAAACCACAGCTAGGTTTTGGCAAAAACAAAAGGGATCCAATTTACTACCGTAAGGATGAGATCCCAACTAAAATAAGGGAGGAACTGCAGATCGCAACGAACAAAACAAAGGAGGAACAACAATCCAAGACACGACATCACATGAAAAGCACAAGCACTCTGGCGACTGGAATCAGATCACTAAAGAAAAGTAAGGCGCCAAAATCAGGGCATGTACACTGGGGGGGCGCGCGCTTGATTGGGCGCCAAAGCGAATTAAAACAAAAGGCAAGAAATCGGGTAATAGCTAAGCGCAATGGTGAGCTGCAGATCGTCGCTACTGAATACCTGGAGGCGCCTGCTCGTACAACGCAACGCGCGACGCTCTGGATTCCGATTAATCCGTTTGAGGAAAGGCTCGTACAGGTCTGCAGGTTTTTTCTTGGGCTAGCGCCCGACTCATGTTTCTGCGTCGACGCCATCCATAAATTAACCCGAGATTGATCGGGAATCGAACGAAACGGCCAGGAAAAGGCTCCAAGCGCCTCCGTTGTAGATCAGCTCATACTTGTAACAAAAAGAAAAGACAGAAGTCCAATTTACCCCCTAACCTAAACTTGTGTCAAAGTTTAGCTTATAACCTTTATTTTGGTTCAACTTTCTACCCTGAATTATAAACACGGGTCAGAATCACCCCTTGCATTGAATTAAGCTGGTTTTTCGTGTACCGTGTATGCTGTATGTTGATGAGTTAGCACAGTATATAGGAAGAAAACCCGCTAACTGGCGAGAAAACCGGTTGAAAACATGTCAAAAAATGATAGAAGGTCCAATTACGAACGGTTTATAGAATTCAGGGTTGAAGATTGAACTAAAGCAAAGTTGAGGGTTGTATTCTGAATTTTGAGACGAGTTTAAGGGGGTAAATTGGACTTCTCTCAAAAGAAAACGTGGTTTCCCTTTCGTTCCATACATACCGGCTCACTTCTCTTGGCTTCGTTCTGGTTCTCACATCATCTCCAGCGGGTTCGACGCATTTCGCTCCCCTACGCGTCCATTTACGTTGGAATCGTACATATGAAATCGGTTAAAAAAATATACTGACCGATTGCGTCCGGGTGCCCCAACGGCCCGACGTATTTGTTTTCAAAAAACAATTTACATAGTGCAAAAAACATGAAAATATAAAAGGTCATAACCTGCTAAAAGCCTAAAAGCCTAACCCTAGCCTACGCCCCGTCGTCGTTGGGCACCTGGATCTGGTCGACAAGATCCAGGATCACCCATGGCCAGTCGGGACTGGCCAAGCAAATGCTGGTGCGATAGGTGGTGGAGGTGGAGGTGGAGGTGGCGAAGCAAATACCGATGCTGCCCATGGGTACGTCGGCGGAGGCGGTGGCACCGAGGCACGCAATGCCAGATTTAAGGCATCTTCCTCTGACAGGCCTAGCGGCATGTGGTCGATGGCGTAACGGGGCAGCGGCAAATTATGCAAAAGACGATGCAAAGTGATGTTATCTATCATATAACCCGTTTCCCAACAACCACCTTGAGACCGGTAAAAAGAAAACCTAGCAAGACTATACCTTTGCCTTGCACATTCTGATTGATCTTGATGAGAACGCTTCAAGCTCCATTGAAGATGGAATGCCTCACTTGATGATTGTTGCTTCGTGAAGACTCATGATTGCTCCACCATACACCACTATGGGAAATCTTCCTTGAAGCACATCTTCACACATCCATTATCATCGAATGGGCGACAAGCTTCAAGCATAAGTTCTCGAGATACCTAAACCATATCGACAACACAAACACACATATATAGTGGGTTAGCTCATGAAGTATAATTGGTAAGGTTTACCACCCACAAGATCACATGATCCAAAGTGGTACAATCTTTATGATTCATGTGTTGACCAATTTGAATTCAATCTCCGCTCTTAGTCTTGGTCAACCTTGTATCTCCTCATGCTCTATCATAACATCTTGAGGTATTTGATTGCATTCTCTAAACCATAGTCATCCATAGCTCAACTCATGAAATTATCATGACACCTACTTAGAGATATATCTTGAATTCTTTTCTTGAAACCAAACACTCAAGATCATGATGCCAATAAGCAAGGTATATCTTTATCTTCATGGCATCCGCACTTGAATCCAACACATGGAATATATGAAATACCTAGGGAGTATTCATACATATATACTCAATGAAAATATTAGTCCATAAGAATTGTCATTAATTACCAAAAACACACTTAGAGGAATGTACCCTTACACCCGCCTCCAATGAGGTGGAGCTCTTATTCGCCGACACGTTTAGGGCGGCCTTCACCACCACCCACAACAGAGGCGGGCTGCTCCAGGCAGTCGGTGCGTGCGGAGGACACGGACAATGTGTACGTTTATTGACATGTACATGTACACTAAGTGCCCTATTCAAAGTAATGAAAAATTTAGGAGAAATTTGGATTATTATTTGCAATTTTCAAGATGAGAGACAAGGGTCGATAGAACTGTTTAGGTCGTTTAACCTGGTGAACATGGATTCTTGTCCTTATCGAAAAAACAATTGTTGTTGTGATTTCCATATGACACTAATTCCATTTATGTCATTATGATCATCTCGGTCTATTTATGCCTGTTATCATGATTGATACATGTCGGGCAGAGGGTGTGCAATTTCTATGTACGCAACATCGTCACAGCCTCCCTCATTACAATATTCTAGACATACCATGCTATAAATATTTTTGTATGTGTAACAAAATTTTATTATTGATCGGGGATCAGTCCCGCACCCCCCAACCCTAACCTCCCGCACCCCGCCTCCCAACCCTCCCGCCGCTGCCGCCGTCGGCAGCGCCGCCGGGGCAAAGATCTCGGGGCGTGGCGGCGGCGGGGGCCTTCCCTCGTGACGCGTCGGGAACGGCGGCCAAGGAGTCTCTCATGTGGAGGCGGCCCTTCCGCCTCCCGGGGCGGCGGCGGTCGGACGAGGATGGAGGGGCGGCGGCGGTCCTCCCGGGGACGATCCAGCTGCGGGCTGTGGCCTCCCCGCCTCCCATCGGCGGCATGCCGTCGGTGGTGGCTGGTGGAGGCGGACATCGCATTTCCCTCCGCCTCTCGCCGGTGAGGGGCGATGATCTTGGGCTTCTCCCGCGGTACGAGGACGCCCGGGGCAACAGCCTTGGGTTAGACGGTGGAGGTGACCCTCTTCTTCGCCGGAGAGGATTGGCCTGCGATTGGTGGTGGTGGATCTTTTGATCTATCACCGCGTTCCGGCGGCGAGATGGAGGAGCTTGGAAGCCGGTGATGGTGTCGCCGGTGGAGGGTTGGAGTGGCCAGCCCAGGATGGTCGCCGACGTGGGGTCCCACCGAATAAAGGCGGCGGTCCTAGGGCCTCTCTTGCGTGAAGAGGAGGACCTACCGGAGGCCTGGACTCGTGATCCAGGCTGGAGTGTTGAGTTCCGGAAGGCTCCGCCGGCGAATGTAGCAGTGCTTTTGCCTGGAATTTGCTGGATCGGAGGTATTCGGTCGTGCGCACCCATGTTTTTATTCCGACCGATTGGTTCTGGAGGGAGCGGCGCGAAGCTCTTTTTCTGTGTTGACATCAAGTGACTATGGATCCATGATGAAAATTGGTAGAATTTCATGAAGGATGGAGGGGAGGACTAGCTAAGGGAGGTTCAAGTCTCTGCGCTGTTGAGGAACTTGCTTGGTGTTCCGGGCTTCACAGCAGCGGTATGAAAGTGGGGGCGACAACATAGGTGAAGTGCAGAGTCCTACCTTTCAGGGTGAAAACCCAAGGTCTGGCCTTAATTGGTTGTGCCTGGCAATGACCTTGGCGGAGGCATTGTTTTGAGAGCGGGGACTATCTTCAGGGTGAAAATCTAAGATCTTTGATCGGGCGACGACGGGGTTTGAGCACTGTTCTCTTCTTGGAGGCGTCGTTTTTGGAGAGTCTGTAATAATTCAGGTGTTGTCTTGGCGGTGGATGTATTGCTGTTGTTAGGCCCGAGATACTGTAGCGGGACTTTTGTTTCTTAGTTTTCTTTTCTTATTTTTTGGTTGTGTGCATCCGTAGTGCCATTAGGGTGGTGCGTTGTTGCAGAGGCTGGGTGTAATTGGTATCTTCTTGATATTAATATATTCCCTTTATCGGAAAAAAAAACAAAATTGTATTGATCATAGCAAAATCGCTGAGAAAAGAATAGTCACTATAGCAAATCGCTGACAACATTAGTCACACGCGAGCATAGAGCCAAAGGTTTGTTGCAATGTAAAACTATCTTGCAATACAAATGCAATATTCACCACATTTTCCAACATGTATCTAGAATAATCGCAACATGGTATTCATGTATACGCAACAAACAGGAAATGAGACTGGCACGGCGTAGGATCAGGCAACCCCCCAGACCCAACCCCTCCGCCCACCATCTCCCCGGGACTTCTAATTTGGCATCTTGCTCGATGGTCATGGCAGCAAGTTCTTTATCAATGACCGAGGATGAGGATCATTGTGTAATCCATTACGGAGGGGATTCCAGTAACTCAAGCTTTCTGGTAATGGTGAAAAGTTCTTATCTAGGGCATATGATGAGTAGCACTAGAGGACATTGAGTTGAGGAGCACCATGAGAGGGGACCTTGAAGTGCTCTGTGTAAAAAAAAAAGTTCATGCTATCAAGATGTTATTTGCTGTATAGCACTAGGACTCCATTTTGAGTACTACATGCCCTAGCTGTAAAAAAATGTCCAAAACGGCAGCTTTGTTTATGCTATCAGAATTAGTGTCCAAAACAGCAGCGTTGACACCAGAATTAAGACCTTATTCATTCGGATGGAGGAGTACTTTTTAGAGCTTGTGTTTGAGTTTGCATGATAAGTATGTAATCAAATTTATAATCAGCAACATGCTTATGCTATCAATTGAACTGATGCCCCCCCCCCAACACCCTATGTAGGCAACCTGGAAGAATCCATATAATCATGCATCCCTAGTTTTAGCCGTGTGAGTGGTAGTGGTGGTGTGTTGGTTCAGCACCTTCCTGCGTGCTGGAGCTGGCCATGAAAGATTGTAATCAAAACTGGGAAATACACTTTGCCTCATAGGAGTATTTGCTCTTATTGTGTGAATCCACATTTTGAAGTGTCAAAAAATTCTAAACTAAATTTTTACATGTACATCTAGAGATTTTATGTTGGTACACAAATTTTTTAAAAAAAGAAAAAAAAATATGGCTCCTGTAAAAAAGACAAATTTTGATGATGTAACACGACTCCATACATCGCATTTTTTTGTCTTTTTTATATACACCACACAAAATGTTGGTTTCCCATGAAAACATGTGTACGAACATAGAATGTCACGATGTACACCAACAATTTTATGTCAATTTTTTTTAATATTTTAAAAATTAATTTTTAATTATTTTGTATAATGGGAGCATTTGCTCCTATGAGCCAAAACGCCACCTCCATCAAAACTCTGCTTTCAATTAATACAAATCACCAGTTAAAAAAAAGGACTTCACCATGACTTGTTCCAGTGCCGGAATGTCATGGTTCGATGCAGGACTTCACTACAATTTGATCGCAGAATATCACCATTCGATGCAGGACCTTTCCACGATTTGTTGCAGTGCCAGAATATCATGTCAGCTCTAAATAGTTTTTTGCATACCAATAACACATGCGTGCGTAGGGATCCCCTTGTAAGAAGTTAAGATGAGATAACAGATAAGCACCCTGAGTTAAACTATTTGATGATAGCATCCATCTGCAATTACTAGCACCAGCAAAAGAACACCATGCTACAGATTAGTAGAAAGATGTATTGATAGAAGTTTCATAAAAAAGCTTACCAGAAGAAATGTTATCCATTGTCCTTATTGTTCTACAAGCCTGTTCATTCTAATGAGGGAAAGACCAAGCACATCTTGGCTTCGTAACAGCTAATATCATACATGAACACTAGTACACGTAAAGCCACAAGGCTTAATCAGGGAAAAAATTATACAGCTAGAAGATAAACATCTCGCATGAACTCATGCACTCCACCTAAACTATGCAGGCAGTTCCTCGAAAGAATTAGACAAATGGCCCTATTGAACATTGCGATGGGTAAGATGCAGCAATGACTCCATTAGCCCGAAGGCATGTCATCTTGGACTGGCAGGTGGAAAGGGAATAAGAGTTATATATTTCACAGTGTAGACGATGTAATTCAAAGATAGGAAGAGTGCAAGAGAGACTCACTGCTAAGTATAAACCCCTGGAGCAAGCTCTGAGCTTTGTCGGCCTGCTCAGGGGTACCAGATATTCGGACAACCTTTTCCATGGCTCCAGGTCTATCTTCAGCAAGTGTGACAGATGCACCAGACATCTGTTTCCAGCAGAGTTTAGAAAGTAAGAGTGGCGAAGAAGTATCGGTATTTAGTTGCTAAGAAAAAAAAATCAGGATATACAGCACCTCGCTTATCTGGGCAAGCTTGCTTCCAGCCCTCATGCTGAGGCTCGCAACTGCACTATTTGGTATGACAACTTCTAATGTGCTTCTAGTCACTAGGGGGACAGCAAATCTGATGGAGAAAAAAATAAGGTGGTCATGGATCAACACGGAAGAACTGACAGTGTTCACACAAACTTACCGTTTTGGAGCACTTTGCCTTATATCATCGTTAATGTTGCTCCCTTGCTCAAATGATCCACTTGCACTAACTCCACTATCCTGCAATTAAACATTCGTATGTGTCGTCCAAGCATTATTATCAGACTCCAGATAAAGACACTAGAAGCAGTGACTAGAAGAGTAACATGCACTCTTTATCGAAAAAAGACGAAAAGTAAGATGCACTATATAACTCTGCTGCATACAGTATAAATATTCACATCATACAGTAAAAATTTGCCATGATTATGAATCATTTAGGTAAGTGTTTTTCTCTGCCATGAAGAATGCAACTTTACAAGCCACTGATAGTGCCTTAACAGTAGATTGATGTATGGCGACTAAACACATTTTGAAAGACACAGACAGAAGGTATCAGAGAACATCAGGGGCAAACATACTTCAGGGGATTCCTCAAAAATAAAAAATAAACAGAGGGGGATAATACTTTGTTGCATCAAGCTCAGATATACCTTTGAGTGCCAAGAAGTTGTCATTTGTGGTGCTTGTTGGTACATGCCCATTGGAAGGTCATTTCCAGGGTACAGTCCACGAGGTGAGTCTTTTGCTGGAGAAATGGATCCATGCACATTAATGCTGCCAATTTGGTTGGGACCAGACATCTCACGGTATAAGTAACTTCGTAATTTCGTAGTTACTTGCATGAGAGCATTCCGAGCAGCTCTAATCTCTCCTACAATCTGGTAAAACATATTGTGGTTAACCTCACAAATAAAGGGACAATAAACTTCTAACTCAAACAATATAAATTTTGCATCTGTGTAAGGCAACATAGAATATTAACATGGAACTTTATAAATTAATGCATAACCTATTGCTCATTCCTCATGGGCAAGAAGCAACTAAGAAACATGCCAACTCCATCTTGGCTCAAAAAACAAAGAACTAAACCGATACTGCTGCATTCCAACCGTATTGACACAGAAATACCATCTGCAACCCTCATAAATAATTGATATGAACTTCCAAAAAAACAATTATACAGCCATGTAGTCATTTTGCACATGAATCTACATGGTTAGATTCTCAAAAATAGCACAAGTGAAGATGTACTGCCAATGAAGACCAACCTGTATGAGCTCATCAGATTCTAAAGCGCAAGATGGAACTTGTTCCCTTGGTAATATCTGTATATTTGCGCTAGTTTGCCTCTGTATATCAGATAATGATCCGTCCCTTCCCTCAAAGCAAGCAATTTCACTTGAAGGGACAAGTAACCTTGTTGTGATAATGTTATCCTTGTCAGGGCCAAGATCTACGATATAGGTTTGAATGTGCAGCAATGCTTCTTGAGCTGGAAAAAGCTCGTGATCTGGGCCCTATATCAAAATTAAGGGTACGTTAATAATATAAAACGGCACCCCTGAGGGGAAAAAGTGATCCCAAATTTAAGTGAACACAAACTGAAGTATATGTGTTCATAAAACTTCCACTAGAACAAACTTAAGTATTTCAAATAAACAGATATCAAAGTATCTATGCATCATGCCATAAGGCCAAAGTAAGGTTACACGCAAGCAAAGACTGTTGTTAACCATTAAGCAATATGTGCCTTTTTTCAACTAGAATTGCTTCGCAGATCTCAAGATTGAAACTGTACAGATATAGTGTACTCCCTCCGTTCCATATTAGTTGTCGCGGACTCGGATGTACCTATACACAAAATGTGTCAAGATACATCAAAATCATCAACAACTTGTGTGTAGGTACATCCAAGTCTGCGACAACTAATATGGAACGGAGGGAGTACTGAATAGCTGAGCTAGCGTCTCCCAGTTTCATTTAAATTAGATAACTACTGAAAGTTCCATAACTGGTGAAAATCACAAACTTCCATAGCTGAGTCTCGTCAGGCAACAAGTCAAAGACCGCTGGAGCAAGTTAACTCTCCCAGATAGCAGCAACCTAGCAAGTGATGCTACTTTAGATTGGTGCTACAATCGGTAAAATATTTAGGTGAAAGTATACCATGCATCTAAAGAAGCAGGCTAGTATGTAGGGCGCTAAAGTACAGGGACATAAGTTATGTCAATTACCTCTCTAGATGTGATGATTAGAGCCCTTTCATCAGATCCAGCAATATGATCAGTAAGCCGAACATCAACACCAACGTCAACCTGTAACATCTCTATTATTCCATCACGTGATCCTACTAAACTGTTAGCCTTGTCATTTGGGCAAAGAATTCGAAATATGATTTCATCAAACGGCATCTCTGGATGTTCATTGAACTTGCTACCATTTGAATCAAACTCATATCCTGGTGGCTCCATGCTACCATTATTTCTAATTTGATCGAATCGGGCATAAGGTTCTTCAAATGCAGGCATCGGCTGACCACCCAAGTAATCATCAGCCTGAGAAATTCGATGCTCTGGTGAATTCCGTCCGCGGAAGGGACCACGATCACGGTGTAAGCTTTCTTTCAGACGGTCAGATATAATTAGTACCGCCTTTTTAACACAATTCCCTTCTCCAACAATCTGTAATAACATATCATGAGAAAAATACACCTCAGAAGACAGGTTTTACAATGAAAAAAATGGGAGCAAAAGCAATTTGTCCTATCATGCATCTAAAATCACAATTACAATTATATGATGTCAAGAAACAATGAAGCCCCAGTAGTTCTCTACCAAGTAACTGGCAGATTATAAAGTCACTGATAAATCACAATATTTAGAGTTGGCGTTTCCGGATTCAAGCCTATTTTGAGGAAGATGAATTTGGAACCATAAGTGACTACCTGGAAGACATTTATTTGGATGGTGCGTCAGATTTAAGCTATAGTTAATAAGTTTAACAACCAGAAAAGGATCGAGAACAAATGCATAGCTACCAGCCTACAGTAATTTTTGAGCAGGACATATCCTGGGAATCAGGGTGATCAATCAACAGAATTGTGAGAGCTAGGATGGGAAAAGGTTAAAGGTCGCCACGAAGCCCAATTTTGAGCGTAGCTGATTAGGCATCACTCAGTATATTGTAAGAGGAGTCAAACATTCATCTGTTTAATTTGTCTTTAATTTTAAGCTTCTTACTGTTGTTTGCATCTGAGAATATTCAGTTTGTTCAGGATAAGATACCTATGGTTGGTACGAGCTACTAGGAGACGTACACTTAGGTGTTCCGGCTAAACAAGACCCATACTACCAAAAGGCAGGTATAGAACACATATAGGGAAGACAGACACAAATGCACAGACACATTATCCGGGGGTGTCACCGTTTGCATCGTATCAGTATCATAAGAAAAGATTGATTGTTGTGAGTGATTTTACTACCCTTCCAGACTTAGCAGGTAATGAAGCTGCTGACGAGGGAGGAAATGTCCGTTGAAAATAAAGCGAACCAGTGGGGATTAAAAGTAACTCTTTTTTTTACTGATTTACTGTATGAAGCCAATAATTATCAGCATACCACCTCAATGTCACTCCACGTGGAAGCAAACGAACTTGAGATACCATAACAGACTCGGTAGAGGGAATATACACATATGAAAGAAAAGAGAGGACTTGTGTACTAGAACAACGTAATTGAACACAAGTTTCTCCTTGGTTTTATCTATCCACACGCTTTTACCTTCCCACTAACTCAACGTGGTAACACCCCTAGAAGAAAGACGCGCACAACTTATCTCCAATCTGAATTGATTGATATCACTCGAATCTGAAGTACTTGATAATTGCAAAACATTGATACCATAACTTGCTCAATGGCTTACTTCCCGAGCCTCCTTACACACAAGTAATACTTTCCAGTGGGGCAGCAGCTGTGGCACTAAGGGCCACATCAAACGGTCGTCACGGAAAGCATATCTCGTACGCAGAAGATGCGACATTCACTCACTAAATCACTAATTTAAAGGAGTTAGCTGTTTGAGTTGTATTCAGTCCCAAGTCTTCTCCATCAAATAACATAATCTTTTAACGCGCATTTGTTTCCTTTTTTAGTTCATCAGCTAATGGTTCAGAATGGAGCGGCGACACGTCTTATGTTCCACTCAAAATACCAACTTTGATGCTCATTATCAAGACAGAATTGAAGCATGTATACAACATTTGCAGCAGGCGCCATACCTGCACGACCTCCTCCGACAAGGACACGCAGCGCGGCGTGTTCTGGTCGCGGGGCAGGATCCGGATGTGCGTCTTGGTCTCGGACCTCATCTGCTCGATGATCTTGCCGCCCTTGCCGAGCAGGCACCCAACGTGCTGGCGCGGCACGACGAGGCGCGTGGTGACCTTGCCGCGGTCGCGGGCGTCCTTGCCCCTGGGCCCGTACTCGCCGTCCTCGTCGCCGTCGTCGGGCTGCGTGTCGAGGATCCGGCGGTGCACCATGAGCAGCGCCTCCTGCGCGGGCGAGAACGCCTGCTGCGGGCGGCCGCCGCCGTCCGCGTCGCCGTCGGCCGTCTCGATGGCCCTGACGGGGTCCCCGGCGAAGGGCGCGTGGACGGTGATGGTCGCGCCGGTGTCGTCCTGCGCGTCGGCGATGAAGCCGGCGGTGAAGCCGTAGATCTTGGACTCCGGGCAGATGATGCGGAAGGACGTGGTCGAGGCGGGGCCGGCCCCCGCCGCGGAGGAGGAGGGAGGGGGAGGCGGCGGGGGCGCGAAGGGCGGCGGCGCGGGGTCCGGGGGCAGGAAGCCGCCGCGGCGGTCGGGGCCGCCCCCGGGGGGTCCGCGGCGGTGGTAGTTGTTGGCGTTAGGGTTGGGGCCGGCGCCGCGGCGGTCGAAGCGTGGCTTGGAGCGTGGCGGCGGCGGCGAGTCCTGGTCGTTGTAGTGGTAGCCGCGCTTGGAGCGGGAGCGGTCCATTGGTGGATTCGATCGGGAGCTTTTCGTTCGTTCTTTGTCGTTCGATTCCCTGATTCGAATCCCGTTCGATTGATGCGGTTCGGAATTGGAATTAGGGTTTACAGAGGTTGGGGAAGAACGGGAGGGAGCTGGCCGTACGCGGCCTGCCTGATTGATGCCCGGATCCACTCGAGCTGATGAGTACTGTCACTGGCTACTGCTAGTGTAGGTATACTCCAGCCTTTTTAGGGCTGATTTAAGCTCTTCCTCTTTTCGATTTGATTCAAACCGTTTTCGATTCTTAGAATTGAAACAAACTTTACATACTCCCTTGGTTCCATAATTCTTGTCAGTTTAACTCAATAATGAACCTTTGGTTAGCACCTTCGACTCATATATGCATATTTATCGACGCATAAACTTCGGTACTACTCCCTCCATCACATTGCTTAGGGCGTAAACTTTTTTACACAGTTTTTTAGGAGAGCCCCGGTAGGAGAGAAATAAACGCCAGTTTCCATCTTTACCCCTGCATGCTCGCGTGATTAGCGCCTCTTCCGCACGCGCTGGAGCTCCTCGTTTCCCTGGACCCCCTCGTTTCTCGGGCTCGACCACTCAGGATAGTGGGCTAATTTGACCGGGTTTTAAGGAAGGAGAACGGAAAAGAAGGGGCAAACTCGGGAGATTATCAATCCACAACCACCCGCGCCCTAAGCATTGAGAAAAAATCGGAAAAAAATTACGCCCTAAGCACTGAGATGGAGGAAGTAATACTAAAGGGGCGTTTGGTTCCAGATTGCCAAGCTAAGATTTGGCCCACCACAACAGCTTTGGCCAGCGTTTGGCTAACTTGCAAGCCAGAGTCACGAAGTTCCTTTGACACACTTTCCATTAGCAAAACCTTGGCGGTCTTTTTTTCCCGCCAGAACTTGCCACAGTATCCTTGCCACATTTGATCAACCACCCAATAGGCTTATCTCGCCATAAAATTTGGCAAGCCACATGTGTGGCAAACACCAATTTTTGGCTTGGCAATCTCTGGTTGTGAACCAAACATCCTCTAATATCTTCACACACCTTTAGTACTTTCATAGAGTAATAATACCTATTCATCCTATTATTGTATTGTTATATGCCTGATTTATGAACAAAAATACAAAAAACGTCAATTTGTTCTGTTATTTCGTTTGCAGAACATTATTGTGAAGCTTATTTACTTTATTGACATGTGAGACCATGGTAGGTTGTGTAGTGATCGTGTGTGGCCTAGCACCTTACTCGTAGCATTACATGTTGGTCATTTGAATTTTGAATATCCCTGTTTATGTGTCATTATCATATTAATAAGAATGAACAATCCAAGTATATGTATCGGAAGGTATTAAATAAAGCCCACAAATGACGACCGAGTTCCTAATTCGCCACATGCATCTGTATCCAATCCAATCTCTACTATATAAAAAGGAGGAACTGGTTCTGTTTCCTCCGATCAAAAGTTTCGTCCTACATATTTTCATTTGACCATTTTGCCTTCCCACCAAATACTATAATACTGCTATGCCATGGTACCGGTTCACTTTATACCTGGTCGAACAAATCTGCACGCCGACAAGTGGGCCCAGCCGGATGCAGGTAGGAAACCCTCCCGCAGTCCTCCGCACGCTCGCCATGATTCTCTCTATCGGCGCCGCCGCTCACCTCAGCTGAGAGATCCCCTCCCACGTCGTCTCCTGCGCGCCATCATCCTCTCCCCCTCCTCCATCTGCCGTCCTTGCCACCGTCCCACCTCCGCCGGCCAGCCCAGATGAGCCTTCCGAGCCCACATCTCGTCGCCGATGACCAGTCATCGTGAATCTCGACGACCAGCGGCGGGGGCATGACCAGCACTAGCACGGGGCGGATACCAACGCGAACAACAACAGCAGCGGTGTCGTAGAGTGTTGAGTAGCAGCGGAAGCTCCCCTCATGATCCACCTCCCATACGACAGGTACTCAACCCAATCTTCTGTTGAGCCTCTCTTTTAATTGTTTTCTTTGAACCTAAGATCTGGGCAAGTCCTTTTCCGTACATCTTATGTTGGAGCCTCTCTTTTGCTTGTTTTCTTTGAACCTATGATCTGGGCAAGTCCCTTATCCATACATGGATGCTGCAACACAAATTTATTCAGACTTTCATGATCTAGATCCGTACATGGATGCTGCAATTTTTTCTCCACCTTGTGTTAGAACAGATGAGTTTTTAATTTGTTCCCATGAAAATTTCTTCATGTTGTGTTAACAACAGATAGCCTATTAACTTTTTTCTTAGGAAATTAATAGGAATAAGAAAATTCAATGGAATATTTTTACACGTGAATGAAGTGAAGTGTTCTGATACACTAGCTTGGGCGTGGGGTGTGACCTATTCTATCTGACTGAAAGAATTGTACAGTGAATGTGCACAATATTGCTCCCTTTTTACTGAATTAGTCGAAGTTGAGCTTGAAGCAATGGAAAAGGATTGAGTTCACATTCTATTTGTATGGACTTGCTCAACAACCTCTGTATGTTTTTAATCAAGTATTGGATATGCTCTGGTAAATAAGTTTTTGAACCTGGTGATAATGTTGTAACCTGCTCAAGATCATGTTAGAAAAAAACTGGTTTTAATTGTTAAACCTGTTTTAGAAAAATGACATTTAAAGACAGACAAAGAATCATGAAAAATTGAACGGCCTTTAACAGGTCCTGCACTACTCTAATTTTACTAACATATTTTTACTTAGTGTAGGTTCCACCGTGCCAACTCTTTTAGATCACTGTTCTTAGTGATGATGGTTTGTCATTTACTTGCTCAATCAGAGTTCAGTTGTTGAGATCTTGTACGCTCCTTTTGTTCTTTGCATATACATTCAGATGGGTGGTAGGTTACTTCTGATAAATGTGAACAACGATGATACTATTATGACTTACCATCATCTGTTTGGAGTTTATTATCTACCCCATATTAGCCTCTTCCATGGTTGAAGTTGATTGTTCTGAAAACATATACAAAAGTTACATGTGAACGAATAACATATCTTACATAAAATACTCGCGTCCTGTTAAAAGAGCTTCATCCATGTCACACTTTTTTTCTGCGTATATGCTTAAAGACAATGATAATGTTACATTTGTATGTTCTATATGTACATTAGATACACTTGAGTGAACATTTGTTTAATCCTACACATGATAGTTTTGAGACCAGAAGATAAAATATTAGTCGAGATGAAACTGTTTATTAGTTTTTTTCACCTAAAGGTAATATGTAACATAACATTCCTTATAGCTGCAATGACAACTTTGCAAATTGCTTACAGTTTTTGAATACCTTTGAAGATGCAGAGTGAATCGAGAAGGTTACAACTCAGCACAATGTTGTTTCTTTATGCACAATGAGCATTCTTCCATCAAAGAAAAGGAGAGCATATGATGTTGCATGTCCGACAGATAAAAAATGACCAAAACTAGAGATGGTGCTCAACCATTAACGGGAACAGATCCAAATGCTCATGATCTTTCATTCGGTCCACGCCTTCTGAATCATCGGTTAGATAATCGGGGGATGCTTATCCACCACATGTATCTTGTTACTTCATGTTTTACTATTTTATGCATTACTTTTGCCTCAAGCGTTCTAACCTTTTCTCAGGGAGTGTGCTTCCTCAGTGGTCAGCTGCTGCTGCTGGGATTGGGCATTGCAACAGAGCACTCGGTCTTCTTGCTGAACTTTCTTGGTAAGGACCTGCATCATCAACTGAGTTGCATGGTAATGTAACTGATTACTGTTGCTAAGATTTTGTGTTTACCTAGACTGATAATTCGTATGTAAACCCTGTGCTCTGTGCCTCTACCGGAACCCCAAAATATCAACTCAAGACTCAGGAGAATGGCCTTGGCGGCAGTGTGACTGTGGACGGAGTAGTTCATACTTTCTAGATTTTAATGTGTTGTCGCTTGTAAGGTTTTCATATTCGGTTTAGCAGGTTGCTTTGTGTTAGGACCTAGATTTTATATGTTTGATTGATGTGGTCCTGCCACTAGCCTGTCAAATAATTCTGTACTAATTAGGACACTTTTTGTAGTGGATGTGCATCATGCCTAAGCAAAATTTCATACAAGATGGCACTACTGGGGAGTGCAGCATCAACGAGAGCGAGAGCTTAATAGATATAGTTATATCCTATCTTTCTTTCCAAAGATGTATTTCTAGCGATGTGTGTTTACTGTTAGCTGAATATGTGTAAACTATTGTCTTGTTGAATTTAAGATCTTTCAATATTTGTGTGTACTAACATTTAGATGATAAAATTTAAAATGTTATTTGTCCAGCACAGTACCGCTGCAAGGCCTCCTCCACGCGATATTAGCGGCCCCTGAAGCCAGCGCTGAGGATGCTGGATGCCTTGAGATGTTCTCATGTAACTGTATCATCTCTTTGCTCCCTGGGTGTTGATTATTATGTAGCGACATGGAAACAATTGTAACCTGATATTGTCACGTTGGTCTGAAGATCGGCATACCACACTCATAGTTTGACTATGGAGCTGCCGCCAGATGCAGAGACTTGCTGCCCGTGACCGGGTTCTTGTGGATTTCCAGGTGCACATGCGGCTCTTCCTGAATTTTTGATTGCACATGATTCTGAACAAGACATAAATGTGAGTCTGATTCTGTGGTGTGTAGATAATTTTTTCTCTTATATTATTCCATCTCATCCATGTTTTTTTCTCTTATACTGTACATAAGTCGGGGCCATCAGACGCATAGGACCTGGAGAAATTAGCTTCACATGGAGGCATCAACAAATCACTGGTAACACATTTACTTTCTTAAAAATAACTTGAATGTGCAATATTTACTTCCTTGTATCTTGACAGAAGTTTGTGCAATATTTACTTTCTTAAATCTGAATGCGCAATATTTATTTCTTAAAAATATCTTGCAATGTGGCATTTGTGTTATGGTTATAGACGAGAAGATAAGGTCCTTCAGTTTCTACAAATGCTTGCTATTTCACTTGTGATAGCCATGTTGCTGCTGCGAATGCCATCCTCCGGGTCGCTGAGGCTACCTCCGCATCGTGAGCTCACAGACAACGGTGGTGGCGGATTGTCGCGCTGGATTTCCCCTCACCACATGTTGCAATTCTCAAATGTTTGCAGGAGAGCGGCAGCGGCTGCAGTCGGTGCTCCCGGATGGATACCTCGGCAACACCATCTTCATGGCCACGCAGCTCGCCGAGGCGGGGAAGGTGAATGGCTCGCTGGCGGATGGAGCAACAACGGTCCAGGTGGCGCTGGAGAAGATGGACGACGAGTACTGCCACTTGGCGCTTGACTACCTGGAGGTGGAGCACGCCTCTCGCTTGTTAAGAATTTGTTCTCGCTTCCTGGTGATTTTTGGTTATCTGATAATAGGTATGCGTTGTGATTGTTGAGAATTTCAGCTTAACGTTGTATGGGTTCTCGATTACGATCAGCACTACAACCTAGAGATTTCCAAACACCATCGACATTTCCTGCAAGGGAATGGGTGATTAACTGATTATCTGTCAACGTGATGTTAAAATGTGTAAAAAAATGTTATGTTAAAACAAGTGCAGAAATGGGGATACTGTTGGGATTCTCATTGCTTGCTGCGATATCCGGGTGTTTGTCACTGCCATGGTCACCGTTGACGCAGGTGAGTAGCTATGAATATTGCCAGATGAATGTTAGGTTTTTCACTGACGCCGTAATTTCTTCTTCAACTTCAAAGAAAGACTAACCATTTTTATCTACAAGGATCTTATGTACGTGAGAGGGTTTACTCAAAATTAGGTAGGCAAATTTGTCAATTATCACATAAGAATAGAGTGTTACGGATATTTTACTTCAGACAATTTATGCTCTCTGGTTTCTCCCCAACGTATAGTATTACGGTAGATTCATCAAATATTTTGTCACTGCCATGGTCACCGTTGACGCAGGTGAGTAGCTATGAATATTGCCAGATGAATGTTAGGTTTTTCACTGACGCCGGAATTTCTTCTTCAACTTCAAAGAAAGACTAACCATTTTTATCTACAAGGATCTTATGTACGTGAGAGGGTTTACTCAAAATTAGGTAGGCAAATTTGTCAATTATTACAGAAGAATAGAGTGTTATGGATATTTTACTTCAGACAATTTATGCTCTCTGGTTTCTCCCCAACATATAGTATTACAGTAGATTCATCAAATATGCCGCAATCCTTTTTGTTGTCTCTTAAGATATTTTTTTCCAATTAGTTCATAATATTTTGGTTTGAGAAACAACCTGTAGGATATTCTTAATTTTATGTTATTGGTAGTATGTCTTTTCTATTCAGGAACTTCTGTGAGATTATATAAACAAAAGTGTACTTTTTTTCTTTGCATTGCTTCTTTCGCACACACTAGGGAGTCCGGATGATCATGTAGTGCAACAAGGACACGGAGTCTGAATGATCATGCTCTGCAACAAGAACACATAAACATTGGGGTTAGGGAGGTCTCATGAGAAGGCATGGAAGGATGAGAAACAAGTGTAGTGTATCCTAGCGAGGCACGGGTAGAGGACAAGACATCTTGCGAATTTCCAATTGCCTCCAGAGATGAAGAAAACATATGTCGGGAATTGTAATATAATCACAAACTGCAAGCACATCATGTTTTACACGTGTGTGTTTTTGTGTGTGAATTTACCTATATAAATATTTATTTATCTTTCTAGGTGGAGTGAGATAATGCAAGGAGTCATAGTTGTCGCATCTGAAGGAGATATGCCCTAGAGGCAATAATAAAGTGGTTATTATTTATATCTTTATGTTTATGATAAATGTTTATATATCATGCTATAATTGTATTAACCGAAACATTAGTACATGTGTGATATGTAGACAACAAAGAAGTCCCTAGTATGTCTCTTAAACTAGCTTGTTGATTAATGGATGATTAGTTTCATAATCATGAACATTGGATGTTATTAATAACAAGGTTATATCATTATATGAATGATGTAATGGACACACCCAATTAAGCGTAGCATAAGATCTCGCCATTAAGTTATTTGCTATAAGCTTTCGATACATAGTTACCTAGTCCTTATGACCATGAGATCATGTAAATCACTTATACCGGAAAGGTACTTTGATTACATCAAACGCCCACTGCGTAAATGGGTGGTTATAAAGGTGGGATTAAGTATCCGGAAAGTATGAGTTGAGGCATATGGATCAACAGTGGGATTTGTCCATCCCGATGACGGATAGATATACTCAGGGCCCTCTCGGTGGAATGTCGTCTAATGTCTTGCAAGCATATGAATAAGTTCATAAGAGACCACATACCACAGGTACGAGTAAAGAGTACTTGTCGAGAGACGAGGTTGAACAAGGTATGGAGTGATACCGAAGATCAAACCTCGGACAAGTAAAATATCGCGTGACAAAGGGAATTGGTATTGTATGTGAATGGTTCATTCGATCACTAAAGTCATCGTTGAATATGTGGGAGCCATTATGGATCTCCAGATCCCGCTATTGGTTATTGGTCGGAGTGAGTACTCAACCATGTCCGCATAGTTCACGAACCGTAGGGTGACACACTTAAAGTTGGATGTTGAAATGGTAGTACTTGAATATGGAATGGAGTTCGAATATTTGTTCGGAGTCCCAAATGAGATCCCGGACATCACGAGGAGTTCCGGAATGGTCCGGATAATAAGATTCATATATAGGATGTCATTTTATGTGAATTAAAATGTCGCGGAAGGTTCTATGGAAGGTTCTAGAAGGTTCTAGAAAAGTCCGGAAGAAACCACCAAGGAAGGTGGAGTCCACATGGGACTCCACCTCCATGGCCGGCCAACCATAGTGGGGGAGGAGTCCCAAGTGGACTCCCCCTTAGGGGGCCGGCCACCCCCATATGGGAGGTGGAACTCCCACCTTTGGTGGGAGTCCTAGCTTGGCTAGGTTTCCCCTCCTTATGGAAGGTTTTTTGTTCGGGTCTTATTCGAAGACTTGGATACCAACACTTGGGGTTCCACCTATATAATGAGGGGCATAGGGGAGGGGCCGGCCACACCAAAGCCACAAGTTGGCCGCACCCCCTTGAGGCCGGCCAACCCCTCCCAAACCCTAGCCGCCCCCCTCTCCTCCATATCTTCCGCGTAGCTTTAGCGAAGCTCCGACGGAGTTCTCCACCGCCACCGACACCACACCGTCGTGCTATCGGATTCAAGAGGAGCTACTACTTCCGCTGCCCGCTGGAACGGGAGGTGGACGTCGTCTTCATCAACAACCGAACGTGTGACCGAGTACGGAGGTGCTGCCCGTTCGTGGCGCCGGGAGCGATCGTGATCAAGATCTTCTACGCGCTTTTGCAAGCGGCAAGTGAACGTCTACCGCAGCAACAAGAGCCTCATCTTGTAGGCTTTGGAATCTCTTCAAGGGTGAGACTCGATATCCCCTCGTTGCTACCGTCTTCTAGATTGCATCTTGGCTTGGATTGCGTGTTCGCGGTAGGAAATTTTTTTGTTTTCTATGCAACGTTATCCTACGGTGGTATCGAGCCGTGTCTATGCATAGATGGTTGCACGAGTAGAACACAATGGTTTTGTGGGCGTTGATGCTCTTGTTGTCTTTAGTTTGAGTACTTTGCATCTTTGTGGCATAGTGGGATGAAGCGGCTCGGGCTAACTTTACATGACCGCGTTCATGAGACTTGCTCCTCGTTCCACATGCAACTTGTATTGCATAAGAGGCTTTGCGGGTGTATGTCTCTCCTACTATAGTGAAGATTCAATTTACTCTTCTATTGACAACACTAGTATCACCGTTGTGGTTCATGTTCGTAGGTAGATTAGATCTTACTCGAAAACCCTAAACCACGTAAAATATGCAAACCAAATTAGAGACGTCTAACTTGTTTTTGCAGGGTTTGGTGATGTGATATGGCCATGATGTGATGATGAATATGTATGAGATGATCATTATTGTATTGTGGCAACCGGCAGGAGCCTTATGGTTGTCTTTAAATTTCATGTTGAGTAGTATTTCAAAGTAGTTGTAATAGTTGCCACATAAGGTGAACAACCATGAAGACGGCGCCATGAACCTTGACGCTACGCCGACGATGATGGAGATCATGCCCGTTGATGATGGAGATCATGTCCGTGCTTTGGAGATGAAGATCGAAGGCGCAAAGACTAAAGGGCCATATCATATCACATATGAATTGCATGTGATGTTAATCCTTTATGCATCTTATTTTGCTTAGATCGCGACGGTAGCATTATAAGATGATCCCTCACATTAATATCAAGATAATAAAGTGTTCTCCCCTAGTATGCACCGTTGCCAAAGTTCGTCGTTTCGAAGCATCTCGTGATGATCGGATGTGATAGATTCAACGTTCATATACAACGGGTGTAAGCCATGTTGCACACGCGGAATACTTGGGTTTGCTTGACGAGCCTAGCATGTACAGACATGGCCTCGGGACAACGGAAACCGAAAGGTTGAACACGAGTCATATGGATGATATGATCAACATGTTGATGTTCACCATTGAAGCTACATCATCTCACGTGATGATCGGTTTTGGTGTAGTGGATTTGGATCGTGTACCAATTAACAACTATGAGGGATGTTGTATTAAGTGGGAGTTCATTAGTAATAAGATTAGAACATGAACTAATTATCATAAACATAGTCTGAGTAGTATTTTGAATTATTTTTGTAGTATTGGCATCCGTTTTTCTACTATGCGCTAGTCTTGTTATTGAGATAGAAATACTGTTAAAATCTGATAAGAAACTTTACGGATTGGTACCGTATTGTTAATGAATCAAGAAATGATTAAGTCCTATTGCAAACTTTTAGTAAACCTCACATTTTTGATTCAAAGAGCTATGGTTTCAATTAGTACCTAAAGTTATCTTGTCTCCGTCAAACTTAAAGTTCAAATTTGTTTGAAAAGTAAGGAGCTGAAAATTTAGTTTTCGAAATAATCAAGGTATGAGATATATGAGATATCTAAGACCTTATTGCAAGATGATATAATATTATATGGTGAGACTACATAAACTCATAAGTTTTATGGGAATGTATGAAGGTTGAAGACGCCGAGGCGTCACAATCCTCCAACTATTGGGGCACTAACGATATTCGCATATCCATGAAGTTATCATCCTTAGTATGCACCGTTGCTAAGACTCGTCGTATCGAAGCATCACGTGATGATCGGGTGTGATAGATTCTACGTGTGCATACAACGGGTGCAAGCCGATTTGCACATGCGAATACCAAGGTTAAAACTTTATGAGCCTAGCATGTACGGACATGGTCTCGAGAAAGTCATCATGATACAATGGATAAAATTATGAGTGAAATTGTTCATCATATTACAAGGTTACTAATAGTGAAATCCGGAACACTTATCATATGATGATCAACTTCAAAGTAAGAACCTCAAGGTTATTGGTATTTGACCAACAAACCTAGAAGTTAATGATGTTGAAGTATTTTCCGAATAATGAGGAAAGCTAAAAGAGAAACTGCAAAAGATATTTTGACAAAAAGAAAAGAAAAGACTAGAAAGTCTAGCTCAGGTGTATATAAATGATATACATGTTATGATTGTATTCCTAGTTAAGTCACACTATGAAATTCTTGGGTATTAGTACTATATTGGTTGGTATGAAGTGTCATACAAAACAACGCAATACAAGAATACAATGGCCTAAGTGACTGACAAGGAATATGATAGGAATGCACGTCTGAAACAAAATAAAGTGTTATTATGTTCGTCGTTGGCATTCTATCTAGCCCTTAGAATTTATAATAAAGAACTTAATAATTGTTATTTTGCTCTGGTCAAATGAAAACAATGAGTTGTTCAAATTATGACATTACTCCATGTACGATGGATAAGTTATTATAAATCTTAATGGTAAAACACACATACATAACACTGACGCTAAAATGCCATAAGGCAAATGATTTGAATTCCACTTATTTGTGGAACCGCCATTTAGGTCATGTTAGAAAGGAATGCATGAAGGAACTCCATGCAAATGAATTTTTGGAGTCATTTGATTTTTGAATCATTTGGCGCTTGCAATTTTTTTTTAAAAAGAATGACTAAAATACCGTTCATAGGCCAAGAGTTGAACGGGCAACTAACTTAGTGGAAACATACATGCTGATGTATGTGGTTCACTGGGCATAGTTGTGTGCGGGAGATTCTTCTACTTCATAAAAACTTCCAACAATGAATTGAGTATATATATGGATATATTCAATAAGGAAGAAGTTTGAAACATTTGAATGGATTCAAATAAATTTCGGTATGAAGTGGAAATCATCGTAATAGAAATCAAATATCTATGATTGGATCATGGTGGAAATATTTCAATTACGAGTTTTAGCGAACATCTAAGAGAGTTATGAAATTGTTCTACAACTTACGTTTCTTGGAGTATCATAGTGATGATGAAGTATCCAAGAGATATATCCAAACTTTGTTGGATCAATGATGAGATAAAATATTGATGCCATTATATTTTTGTGGATTATGCTTTAGTGACTACCGCTTTTACACTGAATAGAGCATCATCATGATCCGTTGAAATGACACCATACAAGTTATGGCATGGGTATAAACCCTAATAGTCAACCAAAATCGGATGAATGTCTTTGTTGGTTATCCCGGAGATTTAATTGGGAATTCTTCCCACGAGACAAAGACAAAAGTGTTTGTCAATGTTTCTTATTTCCGAGAAATTGTTTCGAGTGAAGTATTTGAGTGGGAGGACAATATAATTTGATAAGGTTTATGAACCTGAGCATAATGATCAGAGTAGCGCAGCATCGGAATTGGTTTCGGAAGCGGCCACGACGATCATGGCTCTCATGACTACAAAGTGTTTTAGCCATGGAGATCGAAGTATATATTGAACCTTGTAAGTATGGTTTACTTTGTGATCAAATAAATGATTTGTGGACAAAGGATTGATTTTGAACAATGATAAACCAACTACAAAACAAAGAAGTTATGATGGGCCCTGACTCCATTAAAATAGCCATGCGCCATGAAATCCAAGATAGATGAATACTTTATGAAAGTAAATGGATCTATGAAATTGATAGACTTGGATGAAATATCCTTGAAGAAAGCTTGACTTATCGAAAAATTGTTTACGACAAAGTTCAAAGAGTTGAATACGATAAGATTAGATCTTCCGTAGCAATGCTTATAGTCTATGTGGATTATTCTAGTAATCACTACATATTTCTTTTATGAGATATGTTAGTAGGATGGCAAAATACACTACTTAACAGAAGTATGTATACAAGATACAACCAAGAGTTTTGCTGGTCCGTGGAATACTAGATAGGTATACAAGCTTCAATTGGATGAAGTAGGTATCACGGAGTTGGAATCTTCACCGGATGAAATAGTCAAAGAGTTTTTGATTTCATCGGAGACGATGAAGAGGCTTGCATTTGCAAGAAATTAAGTGGGAGCGCTAAGACACATTTATAATACTTTATGTAGGTGACATATAGTTGGTTATAAATGATGTAATTATATACTTGATTAAAAAGGTTTCATTGAGAATTAACTTCAATGAAAGGATATGGACTGAAACAAATTTAGTGTCAAGATCTATGAAGATAGATTGAAACACATAAATAAGTTTAAGTCAAAGTACATATGATGGATATTGAAGTAGTTCAATATAGAAATATTAAGAAAATGTTCTTGTCATGTGAAGGTTTAACAAGACTTGAGTGTATCCGACACTCAATGAGTAAAAACACATGAGTGATTATAGATCACGAATAATATGTACACAATCGAGATATCATGTGCTATAAAGTGTTATGAGCATATACCAGAATGATTCATATGATGATCATTGGACGACCAGTAAGAATATCCTTGAGTACTTTAGAAGAACTAAGGATATATATATATATATATATTTGTATGAAGAAATGACAAACAAATCGCTGTAAGGTATTACACCGATATTGGTTTTGTCACATATAAAATATAATTTCAATCTCAAATTAGACTAAGTGTTGTTTAAAAGGTAGCACAATGAGCTAGAAGTTGTCTATGCTAGATTTAGAAGAGTTCTAAATATTGTGACGGATTCTACAAAAGAAGGCGAGTATGTCATTATTTTGACAATGACAAAGGATGTTAAGTCAAGAGGTTCTTTGAGAACTTGGTGTAGTTCCGACAGAGTCAGAACTTTGAAGCTATATTGTGTATGACAATATTAGTGACATATTTCAGACAGCGGAATTAAGGTTCCACCAGAAGATCAAACATATTTAATGCCAACTCATTTGGAAATGAGTGATGCGTTGAGACGCAAATGAATTACAAAATACATACGTTTACGAGCGTGTCGAATCCGATGACTAAAAACCTCTCCCGTGAGCAATACATGATAAAGCACCGAGAAGGCCAAGGTGTTATATCTTTACAAATGTAAACTAGATTATTGACTCTAGTGCAAGTGGGAGACTCGAAGGAGATATGCCCTAGAGGCAATAATAAAGTGGTTATTATTTATATCTTTATGTTTATGATAAATGTTTATATATCATGCTATAATTGTATTAACCGAAACATTAGTACATGTGTGATATGTAGACAACAAAGAAGTCCCTAGTATGCCTCTTAAACTAGCTTGTTGATTAATGGATGATTAGTTTCATAATCATGAACATTGGATGTTATTAATAACAAGGTTATATCATTATATGAATGATGTAATGGACACACCCAATTAAGCGTAGCATAAGATCTCGTCATTAAGTTATTTGCTATAAGCTTTCGATACATAGTTACCTAGTCCTTATGACCATGAGATCATGTAAATCACTTATACCGGAAAGGTACTTTGATTACATCAAACGCCACTTAGCGTAAATGGGTGGTTATAAAGGTGGGATTAAGTATCCGGAAAGTATGAGTTGAGGCATATGGATCAACAGTGGGATTTGTCCATCCCGATGACGGATAGATATACTCCGGGCCCTCTCGGTGGAATGTCGTCTAATGTCTTGCAAGCATATGAATAAGTTCATAAGAGACCACATACCACAGGTACGAGTAAAGAGTACTTGTCGGGAGACGAGGTTGAACAAGGTATGGAGTGATACCGAAGATCAAACCTCGGACAAGTAAAATATCGCGTGACAAAGGGAATTGGTATTGTATGTGAATGGTTCATTCGATCACTAAAGTCATCGTTGAATATGTGGGAGCCATTATGGATCTCCGGATCCCGCTATTGGTTATTGGTCGGAGTGAGTACTCAACCATGTCCGCATAGTTCACGAACCGTAGGGTGACACACTTAAAGTTGGATGTTGAAATGGTAGTACTTGAATATGGAATGGAGTTCGAATATTTGTTCGGAGTCCCAAATGAGATCCCGGACATCACGAGGAGTTCCGGAATGGTCCGGATAATAAGATTCATATATAGGATGTCATTTTATGTGAATTAAAATGTCGCGGAAGGTTCTATGGAAGGTTCTAGAAAAGTCCGGAAGAAACCACCAAGGAAGGTGGAGTCCACATGGGACTCCACCTCCATGGCCGGCCAACCCTAGTGGGGGAGGAGTCCCAAGTGGACTCCCCCTTAGGGGGCCGGCCACCCCCCCATATGGGAGGTGGAACTCCCACCTTTTGTGGGAGTCCTAGCTTGGCTAGGTTTCCCCTCCTTATGGAAGGTTTTTTGTTCGGGTCTTATTCGAAGACTTGGATACCAACACTTGGGGTTCCACCTATATAATGAGGGGCATAGGGGAGGGGCCGGCCACACCAAAGCCACAAGTTGGCCGCACCCCCTTGAGGCCGGCCACCCTCTCCCAAACCCTAGCCGCCCCCCTCTCCTCCATATCTTCCGCGTAGCTTTAGCGAAGCTCCGCCGGAGTTCTTCACCGCCACCGACACCACGCCGTCGTGCTGTCGGATTCAAGAGGAGCTACTACTTCCGCTGCCCGCTGGAACGGGGAGGTGGACGTCGTCTTCATCAACAACCGAACGTGTGACCAAGTACGGAGGTGCTGCCCGTTCGTGGCGCCGGAAGCGATCGTGATCAAGATCTTCTACGCGCTTTTGCAAGCGGCAAGTGAACGTCTACCGCAGCAACAAGAGCCTCATCTTGTAGGCTTTGGAATCTGTTCAAGGGTGAGACTCGATATCCCCTCGTTGCTACCGTCTTCTAGATTGCATCTTGGCTTGGATTGCGTGTTCGCGGTAGGAATTTTTTTTGTTTTCTATGCAACGTTATCCTACAGCATCAACAAGCAATGATGCAAAATAGGATGTTGATGGACGAAAGTAAAAATAAATTGGCTTTGTGATCATTAAGAGAGTCAATAAACAATCTGAGATAGAACGGTAAAATACTGACTAAAAATATATTATTTTTCCCGTGGCAACGCACGGGCATTTGTACTAGTACCTTACATTATTCTTATCCTTAGAAAGACAAGTCCAGGTATGGGGTGCTTGGTTTTCTGTCTCGCCATTTTCATTTCTTTTTTTTTGCTCCCCCAATCTCCTGAGTTGCACAAAATTTTCTCTAGATCTGCGTAGCTTTATATGGCCTCTAAGTTGAGCCTCACAAGGTCATTATTTTGGTTTGCTGGACAGACAATGGCGCAAGTTAGAGAACTTCGAATTCCAACACAAGAAGTTATAGACTAAAAAATTGTGATGGTTTTATTGGACTCATACAAGGAAAATGAATACTTACAAGCCATACAAACATTGTGATAACAAGCTTTTCTTATCATAGATTCATCAACCCTTAAAGCCGATATTTGCAATTTTTGTATAGTTGTAGGAATCTGATGTTGATTTGCCACTATAGTATAATGACCAAGACTCAGAAGATCCAGAGCAAGAAGAACAATTAACAAACAATAATGAGAAGAGTCATCTATAAAAAAAGTAATACCTATTACAACCAAGAACCGATGTTTCTATGGGTACAAAGGAGTACAAGATGTGTTCTCTTGGTGCCACTTAAGACTTCTTATGTAAACGAAGCACTACATTATGCGCTAAATGGTTGTATTTGCAGCTAATCTTCCTGAAGGAAACTATCTAATATTTTAGAACAAACTTGAGTAATGACAACTATCTCATAGAGTTATGAAATGGAATAAGGTCTAAACATGTAAATCAACCAAACTCCATATAGCCTAGTTGAAAGGAACCAAAAATACGGCTTGGAATACAAAAAAAATCTGATTTTGTTTACAAGTTCAATTAGATGCTTCATAAAAAATTTAAACACAAAAACGGTTTATGATTTTTAAATATTCTGGGCCATGGAGCCTAATAATTAGTTGAATTTCTAGAGGGATATCTTTTTCTATAGATTGGGTCAAGATTTTAAGAAATTTTATCTTTGAAGAAAAATATATTTCAGTTAACAGAAGGACAAAAACTTGAACTTTGCAGTGCCAAATTTTACAAAAGAAAATGAAAAATCCAAAACATCACCATTTTCGTTGCTCTGAACTTCGGACTGGTGTTCCGCTAGGCAATCTCTTTTAAACATTGCTGCACTCTAGGGGCTCAATCCAGGCCACCTGAATCTGGGCCGTCCGTTTCTGTGACGTGGCGCATTGTGAGCCGTCCAACCTTTCGATCGAGCCATCCTGGCCGTCCGACCGGTCTCTGGGTACTGCTCATGTGGTCCGAACCGTCCAAATCGCGCGAATCCTTTTCACCGGCCGTGCCCTGCCCGCCCACGCGCTGACAAATAGGGCCTGCTTTCCCCGGGGCCCGGATGTCAGCGGCAACGTCTGCGCGTGTCGACGTCGTTCCGCACCGCATCGCGGTGGCTCCGGCTGTGCTTACCCACGCCCACCGGGGGCATTTTTGTCATTTCTGTTTTCATTTGCTGCGGGAGAGCCGGACGCAAGCGGTGCGTGCCGGACGTGGCGGCGCCTCCTTCCTCGACGGGTACAGGCCGGGATGGGCTCGCCGGCGATGGAGGGGCCCCCTCCTCCTCCGTGGAGAGAGAGCGGACATGGCCTGCGCTGTCAATCTTCGCTTCGTTCGGGGCTAGCCTCGGGATTTCGCGTCCTCCGGCGCGCGCGGCGCCCGACGTGCTGCCCCCTGCTTCGTCGTCGGGTACGCCTCTACAGCCGGCGACGTGTTTCCGGTGCCCCTGGGGGCTCCTTCTTATCCGAAGCCGCCTCTCTCCTTGCTTTTCCCCCACCCACTCCCGCCGCGCGCCCCCTCTTCTTGCTCTTCTTCGCTTCCTCTCCAGATCTCGTCTGGGTTGACCTTGCGACAGCCATGGCCCTCGTTTGTGCCGCTGCTGGTTGAGGTGAGCGGGCTGTATGCTGCTCTCGTCGGCAGGCTGCTGAGTCTGGGCACCAACTAAATCTCTTGCTTGTTCTTTTTTGTTCTTGCAGGGATCTTCAACACCGGTTGATTGTTCTTGGAAGGTACTGGCGTCGTCCCGTGCTTTCTAGGAGGTGAATATTACTTTCCCATGGTACACCTGCTGTTGTTCTTGTTCTCATGTTAGCTCTTCTTAGATTTAAATGCTAGATCTGTCCTGCTGCTCAACTCATGGTACTTACTATTCGTCTTGCTGAGTATGGATCCTCGATATGTATGTTTGCTACCTTTCGGGTGGTTAATTTGGATCTAGGTTATGGTAGATGCTTGTAGATCTAGGTTGTTTAGGAGATATCATCAGACTTAGGGGTTTTTGTTTTTTGCTTGTGGGTGATATTGTTTTTCTATCTGTGGAGAGCAAAGACATGCTAACCTGGCTAATTCTTTGCCTGCTGCGAGTGAGACCTCAACAGTGGTGCATCAGTTACAAACGTGATTAGGCTTCAGATACTAGGATGTCGTTAAATGTTATCTTAGCTCTGCATCTTGTGGTAAAAGTTTATCTCCTTTTATCTGATACCTTCTAATTTCCCCTCACTACCGGCCTATGGTCCCAGAGCGACCCAGCCTAGGTTTAGTCAGTGTTTGTTGTTAGTATAGCCATCTTCTCGGGAAGTTATTTTAGAGCTGACAATATTAGGGAAGATCAGATACTTGGGACATCCCATCATCATAAGTAAAAGTATGACATGTTACCTGCATCTTCTCGAGAATTGGCAATATTCTGCATGCGACAAATAAGCGCCCATAATTTCATCATATGGCTGCCACAGCAGCCAGCAACAACCGCAACCATGGACGTTAGATTAGCCGTGTATAGCATTGGCCTTTGAGTAGCTTTCATCACTGATCTGCTTCTTTTACATCAGATTGTGCTGACAAGTGCGTTTCTCTCCATAACGAAAATAAAGTCACCGGTTGAAAGATCATCTCGATTCCTTTTCAAGGTCAACATCAGTCGTTTTCTCTTAACATTGTTTCAGAATTGGTAGACATTGCATGACAGACTGTAGTGCACGACGCGTGGCATCAATTGTCCGGATGCTCAACTAGCATTGGCATACGAAACCCGGAAACATCGGTGCATTTCTTGGATCTCTTTTGCTGCTCCCAATCCGATCCTTTACTTTTATTGCTATTGTTGGCTTAAATTCTGTAGATCTAGCTGTTGTGCCTGTAGTATTGCTGAATTGTTGGTTCTGTATCTGTAGGTGTTGTGCCTCTTGTAAATATACCACAAACGTCGATGCATTTCTTTGATATGTTTTGCTGCTCCTAATCTGATCCTTCGCTTCTATTGATGTGCTCTAGCTGGTGCTGGTGTTGGTTCTGGGTTGGCTTCCTCTTGAGGATTTGTGCGCTCTTGGTATGCTTCTGCGCCTCGGCTTACTCAGGTATAGTTAGCTCTGCCTTTAGTGGGTACAGTTCGCTTTACCTTGCCGTTCGGTTGGTTGGTTCTACCTCGTGCAAGTGTCGGTTTGTGTCTGGATAGGTTTGGTCTTCTTTAGTTTGCAACCCAGCACCATAATGGAGGAGCACGCCTAAAGAAGACCAAACCTATCATCTGCTCTAGGACACCCTTGCCTTCTCTTAGAGGTTCACCTAGAGTTGTGTTTAGACCTGCGTAATGTTTTCTTTTGCTCGGTCGTCACTCGCCACGTTGTGGCTCCCCTTGTAATTTTTTTTCTCTTCTACCCTAATGAAGTGTGGCCTAAGGCCCTTCCATAAAACACTGTAAAAATTAGATGTCTGAGATGCTGAGGCATATCTTGGTTTCTACCAAGAAAAGCCAATGGTTGGCAGTGTCAGGACTCGCACGAATAAACACATTGATGTTTCTGCTATATTCACTGCCCGTGATTTACTGCTCTTAATCCATTTATTGTATGTGCTCTAGGTGCTGAGTTGGTTCGCTCTATCAATTGGCATATTCGGTGTATGCTTTTGGCTGTTGTTCTCTTCAGGTATTCTTCATTCTGCCATGCCCTTTCTCTCGCTTGGTTTACGGTGGGCTATAGGACTCTTGCTCGGTCTGTCGCTTTGCTCGCCGCAGCTGTTGCTAGGTTAGCCCACGCTTCGCGCTCGTTGTTGTGGTAGGTTCTGATGAGTCCGTGGATACGGTACTTCAGCTCCGGTTGCTCTGTTCTCACCTGGTTTCGTCGGTGCATAGGATTTAGGCTTGTGTATTCTTGGCATTTTTTAATATAGCGTGTGCTCATGTTGTAGTAAGCAGGCCCTTTGCTCGAATAAGTGTTATTTTTCCATTCTGTGAGTTAAATCCTTGCATTATTATTGTTGGTTTCATGGGTGATGTTGCTTTCATTTTCATATTCTCTCTTTGCCCTGGTTCTGTAGGGTATTTTGTTTGTTCATGCCTGCTGTACAGGATGCCTCGTAATCCTCCGCCTCGTAACCCTCGGCCTCGTAATCCTCGGCCATCTAGGCCACGGGGTGTGCGTGTGCCTGCTGTCCCTGGAACTGCTATTCCTCGTCCTGCTCGGGCTCGACGTCCCCGGCCGTTGTCTAGGACACAGGATCCTCCTGTGCCTACTGGTCCTGTGCCTTGCGATCCTGGACCGTCTGCTCCTGTAGATTGGTCTAAGTATAAGAGAAAGAGTAGGGCTCCTTTTATTTCTTGTCTTCTGCCTCCCCCCTCCCTGTTGTGTCTCCCAGTGAGATTTCTTATGTTGTTTCATGTGTTTGGTTGGATAGGGGATGGTTTTCACCCAAATGTGGATCCCTCTATTCAGGCCCGAAACCGTAGGATCCGTAGGAAGACCATTGATCTTCGGCGTCATAAATTCCGAGGTGCCATCCCGTTGTACTATTTGTCTGCTTCGTTGTTTGGTTCTCTGTACCATGTTGATGTTTGCTGTGTCCTTTTTTGCGATGTACATAGAGCATGTAGTGACGAGCCCCCTACCGACCGATTGGACAGGATTTCCGCACGAATTTGCCGAGTCTCTGGAAGGTAGGTTGTGATGTTGTCGTGGTTTTCCTTGCGTTTTATGTTCGCAGGGATCTTACCTTTTTCTTCGCCTCAGCGAACTATGCAGATAGATCGTACCATGGCTCTCCTGAATATCGGTGTCCGCACTGCAAGGCGGTTTTCTGGACAGTAGCGGAGCTAGACAGAAAATGATGGGCGGGCCAGTCTGAAGGATAGACCAATAAAACCTAGTGGATCAGACTTTTAGGGGGCTGAACCTTAGTATTTTGCTCAAAACCGTTTCTGCTTGAGGTGATGCAGAGGAGAGTACAGTTTGCCTTTGCCCATGGTGTTCTGGTTATGAATCTAATGCCTATTACTCTTTCCACAGGTATTGGTGCTGCCTACTTTTTCTTCACGAAACCAAGATCTTCTTCACTTTCATGTTGGGTAAGTGCTCCTCATCCTTTATGTTCTTGGCCTGTTCAACTACCTGCTTCCAAGATCTGTACTTGCTTGGTTGCTTGCAAGCATATTAGCTCGGGGTAGTTAGATCTACAAACAAATCTTTTTATATTACTTGTAGCCTAAGGTAAAAGGGTGTATTATTTATTGCTCCTGATCGAGGCAAATCTATTGAGGCCATGGCAAAGTTAAAGATATGTGCTGCATTGGAAAATTGGTTCCTTTTGTACTAGATTCAGACACTACTATGCCTTGTATTAAAATGGCTTTATGTATTAAAATAGCTCTTTATCCTAGCCACCAATTTTGATTTTTCCCCTCCTTAGGTTCTTCTCTCAAAACAAAACTTGACTCTGATTGTGTCATCGTCAACAAAGAGCACGCCTTTGAAGATGAGCGCTGATAGTGGTATTGAAGATTACTCCGTAGGGTCTGCTTCGTCGATTAACAACAAGGTGCAACCCCGGACTTTCATATGCTCCTTCCATCTCGGAAAAGAAGGCCATTTTCACCATTAGTAAGATTAGAGGGTCAACTAGCTATACATGATTCAACATACTAGAGGTAACTATTACTGTGTAAGCAATGTGCAGAAAAGTAATCAGAATAGATGCTAACCTAAGAGCATGTCTAACAGGCCCCGTATAACCCGCCCACCCCGTAAAATTCCGGCGACATACGGGGCAGGCGCGGTTTGGGCCGTCTAGCAGGCCCCGTATTCGGGCCGCCCCGTTTCGGCGGAATACGGGGCCCAGGAAATCGGCCCCGTCGCCCCGTACATATAGTGGGCGCAGGTGCGAGTGAGGGGTTAACCCCTCACTCGCAACCCTAGCTCCGCCGCGCGCCGCCGCCTCCTCCTCCTCGCTCCGGCGAGCAATTAGCCGCTCCCCCGCCACGCATTCCACCCCAAAAGCTAGGATGGACTCCCGCCGCCGCGATGAGGTCCTCGCCGGCGAGCGGATCGAAGCGATCCCGCTCGCCGGACACCGTAGAGGAAGCGTGGCGGCTGAAGTGCAAACTCTCGGCCGCCGGCGGCCGTCGCGCGGCCTGCAAGTACGCCGGCGCGCTGTACGTGCCGGACCCGCTCCGCGAGTTCGCCGCGGGTGGGCGGTGGTCACAGCGGGACCCGCCGCTCAAGCCGATGAGCGGCGAGGCGTTCGAGAAATGGCGCGCGCGATGGCCGCGCGACCGCGCGGCGTTGGCGGAATGGAGGGCGACCATCGGCAGCGGCAGCAGCGGCGGAGGAAGCGGAGGCGGCGAGGAGGAAGCGCGGCGGCGGAAGAGGAGGAAGAGGAGGCGGCCTACCGCCGTGCGGTCGCCTTGTCCGAGGCGGATGCCGCCGAGCAAGCGGCGGCGGAGGCAGAGGAGGAGGCGGCGGCCATCGCCGCCGTCCGGGAGTTCGAGGCGCGGCGAGCGCGGGAGGCCCGGGAGGCGCGGGAGGAGGCGGCGAGGATCGCCTTCATCCCCTACGTCATCCTGGACGAGTAGAGGTAGGTTAAGTAGCATGATCCGTAGTATGATCCGTAGTATATGATCAAAATGTGTGTATGCTCCCTACTATGATCAATGAAGATGAACTTCCCGGGGTTTTAATTTTTGAAAATACGGGGCGAAATACGGGGTCTGCTAGACGGCATGGCTCGAAATGGAGCAGTTTTTCGATACGGGGCGAAATTAGAGCCTTATACGGGGCAGCGAAATACGGGGCCTGTTAGACATGCTCTAAAACACTCTATACACACCCTGTTACAGTAAAACCCCTTAAAACCAACAAGACATGATATATACTGTTTTGATTAGTATTCAGGTATATTAGCTATTGTTGGCTTTCATTGTAGCTGACCATCTCTCTGCCAATGATCCATGCTACAGAATGTTCAAATACTTCTGACGATTCCAGGAGCAATGATGCTTGATCAAATGCTGATGCAGCTTGGACTTCCACCAGCTCAATACCAGCACAAGCTATACGGAGACAACAAGACATGTGTGTCTGTTACTTTCAACACATCTAAAGTTCTCTTTCAAGGTTCCCTTGTCCCCACGACTATATCAGGTATCAGGAGCATGGACGTCGCTGTAGCTCACCACACAGCAGCTGTCGCAGCCATAAGGTGTCTGCAAAGTGCAGCTAACCTGGTGATCAAGGATTTAAACTACGGTCGATTAATGCAGCTACAGAAAGAGAACAAAAAACTGAAGACTGAACTCAAGAAGGCAAAATTTAAAAGCACAAGACTGGGTAGAGGTTGGTTCCTATCTGTTAGACACATGAGATCCTTTGCTTATCAGTTTCATAACATGGCAATATTAGGCTACTTTGGGGGACAGGAGGTCATACATGATGATGTGAAGGCAGCTTTCTCAAACATAAATAACACTGCGCAAATGCTGAAGGAACGAAGCGCTAGCCTACAGACCAAGCTGGACGAAGAAGAAAAGCCCCTTAGATGAAAAAGATCGGGTGTCATGGCTATGATCTTTTGTAATATAGTCCTTAGAACTGCTGAACAGAAAACAATGGATTGCCCTTAAGGCTGCAGCTAATCAATTTAGCTCTTTTGTTGTATGTAACGGTACTATATTCTTCGGTCTATCAACATGTGTAGAGGACAACTCTTATTAGTATATTCTAATGACCTCTTAATATAATGTACTATGCTTATGTATGCCCCTTCTACTATATTACAGCATTGTTCCCTCTAATTTTGTTCTTTCACAGGGTGTCTTCATTCCTACTTACTCGCCTCACTTTCTCTTGATAATAGATATTGTGAGAAGGAAAAAACAGTTGTCATGTCGCACATTGACACACGTTACAAATAAAGCCCATTAATACTAACAACGGTGGTAGAGGAATGGCGGTGGAGGGTGGCCTCTCCCTGGCCGGCAAGGGAACATCGGTAGACGGCCGCCTCTCCCTAGCTAGGGGAATGGCGGTGGGTGATGGCCTCTCCCTTGCCTGTAATGGAATAATGGTGGGCGGTGCCCCCTCCTTGGCCGGAAGGGGAACGGCGGCGAGCGGTGGCCTCTCCCTTGCTAACTCCAAATCGACCTCTTCCAGCCCTCTCCCTGCCACTATGCACTTCGATTTCATGATTTGTGCATCCAAACATGAAATAGAATTGGATGCCACCTTTTAATTTCAGCAATTGTTTCTTCTTATTTTGTTCTGTCACAACGTGTTTTCATTTTCTGCTTGCTCGCCGTAGGCGGGCAAGCGCGCGGCAAGCCGCGCGTCTACTAAAAAACAGCAGCGTCGATGTTGGCTCCTCCCGCCTCCATCCGTGCCCTCGCCTTCCACCGCCGCCTCCCCTTCCCCCGCGTCCACCCTCTCGCCCTCCTTCCCCACTCGCCGCCGCCGCCTCCGCGGCCCTGCCCTACCCCCGCGCGCTCCCTCATGGTCTCCCCCGCCGAGACAGCCAGCGAGGAGGAGGCGGAGGAGGAAGCCCTCCCCGGTGCCGCCGGCGCTGGGGACGGCGGCGAGGTGAGCACGGAGGAGTGGCAGCGATGGGGCACCTCCGCGCCTCTCCCGGCGGTGGTGTCCGACGTCGTCCGCCAGCTGCTCGACATGGAGTTCGTGGCCGGCGAGAAGATGCGCTTCGGCGGCCCCGGCTCCAAGATAAAGGTAAAAACTGCCTTTTTTTTCTTTCTCCAATCACCTGTCGGATCTAGAGGTTTGCTGCTGCTTCTGTGCTCGACGCGGCAGGAATTGAATCGACGGGAATGCTACTGAACTCATGGCTTCATTTTCTCTTCGACTCGTAGGGCGATTTCAAGGACGTGGAGGACAGGAAGCACAGGGCTGTCTACGAGACCCTCGCCGACTCCGACCAGAAGCTGCAGTACTACTCCGCCCGGCAGATTGGTTGCCGTCTGCTCGGGAGCAGGGGCTATCTGTGCCAGAAGGTAGCCTACGAGCCAATTCAGTGTTATGCACAACGCAGCAATTTGGGTTTAATGGTTTACTGAACTGAAGCTTGTTTTCATTCCAAGAGTTTTCCTGATGTGCTGATCCATATATTTGCAGTGCTGGCTACCGATGGAAGACTGCATGTGCTCGAAACTTGCCCCTCGCAGTTTGTGGAGTGGAATAAGATTCTGGCTATACATGCATCCGAAGGTCTGCCTGAAGATCTTATGCTGCATTTGCTGCTATATCCTTTCTTTGGATTGTGTGTGCATCTCTCTTCTTTCAGGACTTCTTGCGGCAAAACAACACTGGGAAGTTACTCTGGCAAGTATTTGGCACCGAAGCTGCGTCCCTGTGTCTCTTCGGCATCCAAGAGCATGAAGATATAATGTGGGATGCATTCCAACGTTCAGGTAATCCCAAAACCACCTTCAAAACATGTGAATTCTCTTTCTTGGGACGAGAGCTTGTTATTAGACCTTTAACTTGCTCATTTTCATGTCTTGCTTATTTGATAGCCTATCCTTATATACCGAAAACCTATGCCGAAACAAGGAACCCTTTGAATGCATAATCATTATGATTGAGTACCAAATTATGACATATGCATGAAGCAAGGTTCAGGAAAGCGGAAAGCGGAATTAATCGGTGCGGTGGCCTTCCGCTTAGAGCTTATGCATTTAGTGCGTGCTTAAGCGGTGCTAAAGCGTTCTTGACTTAGTCAACGGCAGGACCAAAAACAAGCGAAAATCAGGAATTTCAGGCCAAAGAACAAGTATTATTTGAACAGAACAGTGGAATAAAGATAGCTTACCGAATCAGATCAGTACACAACAACACAAGTACACAGTAGATCGTATCATACAATCAGAGATCAATTGTTCATACTTTCAGTTTCAGACTTTTAGTCCAGCATAACGATTTAGAATGCAGGAATCATATCATATTAGGTGTATCACAGAATTCAGAATTCGGAAATCAGATCAATACACAACAAGTTCACAACATAAATTCAGAAATCATAGTAGGTGTATCACCGATCAGAATTCAGAAATCATATTAGGAAAAAGGAATATCACAAGTTTGAGCGGGCTAAATCCCGCGCTCGCGCCAAAAGTTACCGTGTCCCGACAATTTCCCATGGGCCCAAAAGTTACCGCACATAACGCTTCGGGATTGCTTTTTCAACGCTCTTGCGTGCCTAATCATGATTTTTAAAAAAGCATAATGATTAATTGCGCCTAGCGCTTAATTAGCCGCTTTGGCCCTAATCGATGCGGTACCCCTCCGCTTCACGCTTCATCGCGCTTAAGCGGCCGCTTTTTTCCGCTTTACCGAACCTTGGCATGAAGCTAACTAACTCAAGATATAACATTCCAATCAAATGATCCAATACATGGCACAATCGATCAGTGTGAGTAGCTACCTCATGACCTCATGTTGCTTTGATCCCACATCCACACGTCCAAGGCGACCTTTTTTTTGCTTTGTGATTCCTTTAGTGTACTTTATGTACTGAATGCTGTGCATTCTTGGGTGTTCCTTTTCTGTTTCTAGTTTCCACATAGGCCTTTTTAGTTTAATCACTGTGAGTGAGTCTGCCCATGCACTGTGTGGTTTAGCTACGTTGTGGCTATTGAATTGAATTTTTTTTGCTGTTGCATTGATTGATGATGACAGAACCTCAGAAGTTATGTTTCACACAAACAAATGCAGATTGCAAGTATTGATGCCTGGATCATGTCATTGGGGCTGGAATGTTGTGTCGACCCAGTTTATTTATCTTTTAGGGGAAATATTTTGTTTAATTACTCGTGCTCCATAGAAGATTGCATCATTGATCAATCATTTAGTAGACCTATTAGTCTGTTTATCCTTCACTTGGACGTGTATGCTTAATTGCGTTCTTCGCATTTAAATACTGTATATATCTGTTTTGATTTTGTCTTCCAGGAAAGGAGAAGGTCTCATTTCTGTACCCAAATAAGAGTGTGACCCCCAAGTCTGTCAAGGATCTTAAATTTGATGATTTGACCTTGAATGCTGAGCTTCAGGAGGTGGTATGTATTTCTTTTCTCTAAGCATGTCGTCTGTGACTTACCACGTAACTGCATAAGCAATGCAGTCTTCTTATGTCCCACTTGTGACTTTATTTGTTGGAAATTTATCATCATCATCATTATTACTACTACTATTATTTGTATGAATGTATTGATGTTGACCCAGTCCTTTGAATGTATACTGGTTTTATGTGTTTATGCTGTAATAGAAGAGATATTACCTTTCATGGTAGAAATAACATGCTGCTGCGAGTGCAAGATATCACTGTATTAGTAGATGGTAACGACTTAACTTATGCACTGTAGGGAGTGCAACGCGAACCTCTTAACTTGGTTTTGCTTGATGGTACCTGGAGTAATTCTGCCGCATTATACAGAAGACTGAAGGTACAGTTGATTGCATTCCTTATTCAGCATACTGCACTCCTACTATTTGTTTGTGTCTGCTTCCTCTTAAAAAATCAGATTGATGCAATCTTGGTTTACATGTAACAAATATTGTTCAGCCGTTCAGGTAAGCTTCATCCTTTTTCCTTCTTTCATGTGATTGTGTACTCCTCTTAAACAAGGGGAAACCACACTCCCTAGGGGTCTGCCTAGATCCTGGGAGCCAGCTGAGCAGAGCAGATTCAGCTCTCGGAGGAAGAAGCTGACGGAAAATACAACGGAAAAAGGGGAAAAAGGCCCATTTGCCCATAGGGGTTCGCTACTGCTACTGCCCCAGAGGGCAAATACACCTGCCTCTTCTAGTATCCACTTGCCTCTTTTCCTCTCTTGCAATGCAGTCAGCTCGCTTTGACTCTCCTTTGGACACACGACCAATATGTCACCGTGACCTCTCCCCCGTAGAGGAAGCAAACCTGGAATAGAGACGGCGGTGCTGAGGTGTGCTGCTGTGTAGCATGGTCATTGGTGGGGATGGGGGATGGTGTGCAGATGTGTGCTGCCGTGGATGGCGAATCTGAATATGGACCACCAACCTGAGGAGGAGAGGAGCCGACAGAATGGGCCTGGCATGTCAAAAGAATCATCTTGCAGAGTATGGTTGACATTGTCTTGAGGGTTACCAAGTTTTAAGATTGTGTTCTTCTTTTCAGATTTTTAGGATCTTTGAAACATAGTTTTCAGATGGGTTCCACCGTAACTTGTTTTCCACTAGATATTTTCTCATATACTAGGGCCTTGTTGATCCGCGGAATTATTTTTAAAATGCAGGATAGCAATGCCATATCCACTTGATCCGTACATGGTTGTGTTTGCACCAAAGTTCGTTTGAATGAACCATAGGAAAAACAAATGAATAAAAATTCCAAATGATTAATAATATTTGTGGATGGTAGATTTCATACGAAATGTAGTGTAGTGCAAAGCAATCCGTTGGAAAATATAATCCTACAAATCAAACAACCTACATATGAAAGTTTCTAAGGATCCAATCCTCCAAATTTTCTGTGAAAATTGCTTTCAATCAAAGAGGCACTAAAGCATGCCACAATTACCAAGTGAACCTGGGTTCTAATATCTGTGGTTTACAGGAGAGGTGGACTGCAATATGGGGGGAGGAAGACATACCTTGTATCTCACTGTCTATGCTGACTGCCTCGGTGATGCATAAACTGCGGTGAGCTAAAAACTACACTTGTTGTCTGTATTGATGGGTTTCTCTGTGTCTCTAACCCTTACTTTTGTTGACATGTTTCCGTGAAACAGACCTCAACCAGCGTGGGATCGTACCTGCACTGCAGCAGCCGCAGCTGGTCTCCTCTCTGAATTGCACATGCGGCCTGAGCTGAGTGAATTTGATCTGGAAGGGCAAGCTGAGGCAGTGGAGTGCTCGCTGGATATCTTGCTAGATGCTCTCACAGTTCGGCGGGTTCGCCTGGGTCGGTCTATTACCCGAAGAGAGAGACATAGAAACTGCATATAGTGGAAGGTGCTCGCTACATCGGCTTATAGATTATGATATGCATGGGAGGTTTATTTAATCCTTTTTGCATAATCGGGGAGTTGATTAGAGTCTTTTAATTCACTAATTCATCATTGTGGTGGTGTTCATTTTGTTAATGGTTTTGTGTTGCAATTACTGCTATGCAGAATTTTGGCAACAAACTGATATGCAAACTACATTTGTAAGGTTCTAGCTGCGTTGCTAGAAACAGAATGAAATGGAAAAAAAAACCCGAAGGTGTATGAGATTAATGTGTTGCGAGAGGATCGCACACGGGCTAAAACAATGCAAGTCTGTACTGTTTAGCTATAGGAATTATTCAGTATTCCTACAGCTATTGAACTGTTCTTCTGAATGTCCTGCATTTGCGCACATGGTGATGAAGTAAAACAGAGCTTAATCAGTACATCACGTGTGCTCTTAAATCAGTGGCACATTCTTCACCTAACATTAGGGCGCACAGAAAGCAGAGATAGTAGACAACACTACTAGCTAGTGTCTCCATCAATTCCAAGTTGAAGACTCCTACGCCACCTGTAGTTTTGTAGCAAGATAACACAGATATATTTCCTGGAGGAACAAGGTGTCACGATTAACTAGTAAAATAATTTGCATCATTTTATGGTGGAAACACAGGCCAAAGATGTATGTAAATAAACATGAAGTTCACCCACTTTATAAAAGAGAAAAAAACCCAAAACTGAAGTTCCTGTTTCTAAACAACTAACGAGTCAAGGATGTTTATCCCAAGGAAAAAAGAAGGATGTTTATCATGAGCAACAGGACCTGAATCCGTTGCATCATTATTGGTGGATTGGTTTGATGAGTGATGACCAGAGAGCAAACATATGTCGTCATGAATATAAAAAACAACAGGCAGAAAACAATGCACAGGTTTGGCTCTGAAAATCAACAGTGAAACAACGACAATACACAGTTTCCTCGTGGGACAAAGATATGTATATGCATTTCGGGTTATATCTAAACCAGAGGTGAAACATTGTCTCACAAGACTTCTAAATCCAAACAGAAAAAAGAAAGCTACATACGTGTGCCACTACTCAACACCCTGCTCGTTCCAGCAGATTCATCAGGTACATATTACTATGTATTTACACTTTTACTCAAGCCTAAATTACATCAAAGAGCGGCAAGAGAGAAGTAAACCCATGCCCGGAAAGAAAATCATCCATGTCGCTTGCTGAGGCGCCACGAGTTGGGCTCGTTGTATCTGTCATGCAGAGGCTCGAGCCTTTCCTGGCGCTTCCGCTTGCTCATCTTTGCCGGGTCGATAGATTTGTAGAACCTCGGTGCCAATTCGACAAGCCATGCTGGGCTGATGGCTGTGACCTCCCTCATGTACTCTTTCGAGGTCATGACAATTTCGTTGTAAATCACCCATTGTGGCTGCTGATGAAACAGTGCACTGCTTGGGTGGATATATACCTGCTGGTTATCAGCAAGGGTCCTGTATCCTCCTCCCTGGGAATCCTTCCTGGCAGTGTTGAAGAAGAAGCCTGCGGTGATGGCTCTTCTTACCTTTGTGAGATCATTGCCAGCGGAGACAACATCAAGCCTATACTTGTCCATGATCTCCAGGAGCTGCTTCCTCACATCCTGTGCTCTCCTCAGTGATGATATCTGAAGAAAATTCTCAACGCACCATGGTCCTGAAAATTGCTTTGCCTTCCACGCCTGATACACGGTCAGTAAAGTGATGTGATCCCCTTCCGGCTGGAAAAAGTTACCCCTTTTCCGATCTGCCTGAGTTTGTTTTTCCCTCGGACGATAGAACACATTCCCAGTTTGAATCATTGCAATGATAGTCACTATTTCATCACTGCATCCGAGGTCCACACTAGCCAGGAGCATTTTCGAAAGTGGTGGTTCTTGTGGAAACTCGGCCATCTTTTTCCCTAGTTTAGTAAGCAGACCTTCTTCATCTAAGGCACCAAGGCTGTACAACTGTTCCATAGCAGAGATAAGTGCTTGAGGTGCTGGAGGGTCCATGAAGTCAAATGCCCCTAGTTCATTGATCCCCATTGCCTTCATATTAAGAACTGTCCACCCCAAGTTTATCCTCTGAATTTCCGGAGTTGATGTTGGGGGCATTTCATTACGATACGCGCATTCTGTGTACAGACGATAACACTTGCCTGGGCCTGTACGCCCAGCACGCCCTGCTCTTTGCTTAGCTGATGCCTGCGAGATCGGAGTGATAACCAGTGAATCCAGTCCTCGTTTCGGGTTATACACGTTAACTTTTGCAAAGCCTGGGTCAACAACATAGTATATCCCATCAATTGTAATAGATGCCTCTGCGATGTTGGTTGCCACAACCACCTTCCTCTTCCCAGGAGGAGTAGGTTCAAAGATCTTTGACTGCATTTCACTTGGAAGAGCACCGTACGCTGCATAGATTAGCAAATCGGGTGCATCCTTACCCAGCGCCTGCATCTTCTCGTGAAGATAGCTACAGGCATGGTCAATCTCTTCCTGGCCAGTCAAGAACAAGAGGATGTCGCCTTCAGGTTCACTCATATGGATCTCCAACACAGTGCGCAATGCAGAATCCATGTAATCGCTCTGTGGCTGTTTTGCATACAGTATCTCCACAGGAAACGTCCTTCCAGGAATCGTGAAAATATTGCAGTCGAAGAAATATCCAGAGAATTTCTCTGCATCAAGAGTAGCGGAAGTGACAATCAACTTGAGATCATCTCTCCGCCTAATCAGCTTCTTTAGCAGGCCAAAGAGGATGTCCGTATAGATGGTCCTCTCATGTGCCTCATCAAGCATGATCACAGAGTAACCAGAGAGGTTCCTGTCTACCATAATCTCCCGTAGGAGCATACCATCTGTCATATACTTGACGACCGTATCAGGTCCAGTGCGATCGTCAAAACGTATGCAGTAACCAACTTCCTCTCCCAATCGACAACCAGACTCCTCCGCTACCCGCTTTGCAACCGACTCCGCAGCAACCCTGCGAGGCTGCGTGCACGCGATTTTCCCACCTGCAGTGTAGCCTGCCTCGGCAAGGTACTGAGTAACCTGCGTGGTTTTCCCCGACCCCGTCTCGCCGATAACCACCAAAACAAGATTGCGATGAACAGCTTCGATGAGCTCATTCTTGAGCCTGTAAATTGGAAGGCTCTGCCTCTGCTCCTGCAGGGAAAGGCTCGACCTCTGCCCGAACGTTACAGCCTTCCCATAAGACTCCTTCTTCCACTCTGGCATGCTCCGCGCTGATAGGCCGGCGCCCCTCAGCTCCTGCGCGATACATCGGCCACCGGCATCGGGCACAGGATCTTCCCATGGCCGATTGAGATCCTTGGGGATGGAATCAAGCATTGCTCTCTGCTCCTGGCTTTGAATGTCACGCCGCTCCTTGACAAGCGCGGCTTGCAGCGCCGCTGCTCGGCTCAGTGACCCCTCGGGGTTCCTGGAAATCCTCACCGGAGACAATTCAACCGAGGAGCGGCCCTGTCCAGATAAGAATGGTGGCTCGTCTTCGTTGAGCTCAATCTCGAGCTCCTCCTCCATTTCTTCTTCTTCTGACTGGTACTGTGTCCCCTCATCATCGAGCGCAGCGGGGTAGTCCCTCGCATTCAGTGCCCCGGAAGCAATCAGCTGTTTGAGCTCCCACCTCTCCGGGGAGCTCATCCGCCTTGCCCGCCTCCGCGGCGCAGGCGGCCCCTCCTCGGCAATCACAATTCCTGACAGCCCAACCCTCTTCCCAGAGGTTGAGGCAGGAGCAGCAGATCGATTGGCCCTCGGAACAGCATCATCATCAGATTGACGACGCGCTGGCGGCGGGATCTCCCTCCCAGTTTCCTGATCGAGGTCCAGCATCGACAGCGCTAGGTTCCCCCAGTCCAGGGAGACGACCTTGACGAACACCCCCTGGCCGCGCTTCACGGCGGCGAGGGCAGGCATCCGGGAGGCGTGGACGAGCCCCTCGCGGCCGCGCGCGCCGTCGAGGCGCACGAAGCACCCGGCGTCCACCACCCGCGTGACCCTCCCGTGGTACACCAGGTGAAGCTCCGGATCCGCAGCGCCGTCGTCCTCCTCTTCCTCACCGTCGTCGGAGGCGGGGTTTTGGGGGGCGGGAGCGGGAGCGGGAGCGGCGGCGGGGATGGCGTGGATGACGGTGTGGAGGGTGCGGGCGAGGTAGTCCGGCGCCTGGAAGTCGTGGTCCCTGAGCCTGGCGTGGAAGTCGGCGACGGAGGGGGAGCGGCGGGCGAGGTGGACGATGAACTCGGCGAGGTCGCGGTCGCCGACGCCGCCGTGGGCCTCCAGCTCGGAGCAGACCTTGGAGACGAGGGATAGGTCGGTGAGCCGCCGCATCGCTTCGCTCGCCCCCGCCATGGGCGCGTCGGCGGCGGCGGCGGTGGCCGGTTTGGATGCTGGCGTTGCGGCGAAGGGAGAAATTAAGAATCGTCAAAATCGCGTAGACGACAGATTAGAGGCCCAAATCACAGTCACATATGGGTCGAATACGAAGTCGGTTCCTCTAGTCTGATTTGGATCCTATACTATACTACAGTCGGTTTCCGTTCGTCCGCTCATGAACCTTCGGTGTTGAAAGTTTTTTTTCTTTAACAAGAGAGGGGTCTGGAAGACCCCAGAGAACCATTCATTCAACACGTGGCGGGTACATTTTACATCGAAGTCCTTTTACATCACTCGCACAGAGAAACCAACAAATTAAAGAAAGGACCTCCGAATTAACAAGAAACACCCTGGAGCAAAAGAAGAAAACGCAATTAGGCCCCTGGGCGTCGCCGCCACCAGTCGCCGGCGATTTCAAGACGTTTCCGTCGAGATACGACACCAATGCCCAGCAACACACTTCCGGCGAGGCTTAGCATCCACCGGCCACCTCTTCTCCTCCGGGGACGGACCACTTGGCGATGAAGAGGTGTTGAGCTCCAGTGAACGAAGCAGAGGAGGGCCTCCAGCATGGAGGTTGGAATAGGGCCGCCTTGCCGGCCAAGGATCGCGGCGCCGCATGAAGACGCCGTGTGTTTCGCTCGAAGGAGTTGTTGGACAGCAACTCCGTAGCACCCTGTAGGCAGAAACCAACGAGCAGGGGCCACCAGAGCATCGCCACCGCTTCTCATCTGGCCACCATGGCGAGGAACAAGAAGCTGCGCGCTAGCCTTGGCCAGCCACAAGCCACATCGGCAGAGAGGACAGGGTCCTCCATCAGAAACCAAAATCAGCACACCACACTCCAGCTCCTCCTCGCCACCAAGGCCGGCCGGGAGAGAAGTCACAGCGTACCTCGCCGCAGGAAGAATGATCCCCACCTCGCCTCCACGGCCGGCCTGGTTGCTTGTCGCCTCATCTCCCTCCGACCACCGGAGCAGAGAAAACGCCAGCAGCAACCCTAGCTTGGCCAAGATCTGGCGGCAAGGATCCTGGCCACCGCCTCCTCTATGGGACATCCGCCCAAAACGGTGGCAAACAGCCACAAACAACACTAAAACCTACAGATCTAAACCTAAGCTACTCCGGCGCACCACCTCCACCGTCTCCGATCGGCTAATCCGGCGGAGAGGCTTCAAATCGGCCCGACGGAGAGAGAGGGGGCGACCGAGTACTGTAGCGAGGTGAGAGCTATCGGGGGGAATGATGTCTGACCCTTCTATGGTGTTGAAAGTTGAAACTTAGAATTCTCGCCAGATCTTTTCTCTTTCTTAGGGACTTGGAACGGCATATCATATACACCGCCTGTTGCGGCGTATACCGTCGGCGCCGCGTACTCTTTTTGTAAGGGTATTTTACCCTTATCCATTATTTTGGTAACAATGACACCGTGCTAGAGTATTTGGCCTAATATGTTTATAAGGATAATCTCATGTATTAGGCAATGAGGCATAAATGGTGTATCAAAGGAACAAGAAGGCTAAAGGAGACCCCCCACTTCAACAACAATCAAAAAGGGGTCTACGGCGAAATCCGGTCTGCAGCCCGGTCCAGCCGAGACCGACAACCGGCCTGTCAGCGCACTGGCTCGGTCAACCGGTCGCCAACCGGGGCGGTCCGGCGCTCGATCCGATCGACCGGCCGCCAACCGGGCTCTACACGAGAACACGGCAAATCCGGTTGCCGACCGGTCAGCCGGCCTGACGGACCGGCGAGTCGGCGCACGGCCCGGTCGGCCGGTCGCCAGCCGGCGCCAACCGGCTGCCAGCCGGAGGAGCTCCGGGACCAGCAAAGGGCGTCCGGTCGGCCGGTCCGGTCGACCGGCCTCACCACCGGGCTGTCCGGTCGCGTGGCCGGTCAGCTGGGTTTCTCGAGGAAAAAGCTGAGGTGGCAAGTGACCAACGGCCATATTTCGAAGAACACTATAAATAGGTCTTCTCCTACCTCTGAACAGTTAGGCACTACACTACAAGCTGTTCTTGAGCTCTCTCTCTCTTACTCCATTGCTAGAAACACCAAAAGCCTCAGATCTACCTCCTCCTCCACCCAAACTCAAATCCCTCCGGGGAAACGATAGAGGAGGACTCGATCTACTGTTCTACCAAGCCAAATCTCATTCCCCCTGTATTCATTGAGAAGCTTGCTTCCTAGGGTTCCTTGGAAACCCTAGGTGGGCAAGAGGAGTCCGGAAGCATCCGGGCTTTGGATTTGCTCCGGGCAAGATTGTGAAGGTTTGGAGGCTACCTCAAAGTCTACCACAAGTGAGTGAGCTATTCCTTCGTGGGATAGGCTCCGGAGAATAGGGTGAGCCTTCGTGGCGTGGGGAATCCTTCGTGGGACCTCCACACCTCCAAACGTGATGTACCTTGTTGCAAAGCAAGGGAACACGGGAATACATCCTCGTCTCCGCGTGCTATCGGTTATCTCTAACCAAACTCCTTACTTGTGATTTAACTGCCTGTGAGAGCCTTCGTGCTCGAGTTAGTTGTATCCTCATATAGGTTGCTTCACCTAGTTTGCATTAGGCTCATCTTTATATTCCGCAAAGCCTAATATTGCAAAGAAAGAATTAAAACTTGTAGAAACCTATTCACCCCCCCCCCTCTAGGTTTACCATCTGTATACTTTCAATTGGTATCGGAGCCTAGACTCTTATTAAGGGCTTCACCGCCTTAAGAGTGAGATGGATAAACTCTTCGAGGGTCTAGATGACGACTCTAACCTTTCGGTTAAAGAGATGAAATCTAGACTCTTGGCATATGATGCCGAGAAGAAGAAAAAGGAGGATGAGCTACAAAACCAAATGACAGAAATGTCTGCCATGCTTAAGAAATTAACTAGTGGACCTCCTCCTAGTGCGGCTTCGGCCTCTCTAGAGAGCTTCCATGAAGTTAATCATAACTATCCCAAAAACACTTCACCCATGCCTCATATAAACCATAGTGGGAATGTTCCCCATTTTGATGGAACTCACTTTCCTTTTTGGAAATCTTCTATGGAATCTCATATTCGCAACTGCAGTGTGGAGTTATGGGAGATCATTGTTCATGGATACCGGGAGCCACAAGATCCCATTCGATTGACCTCCACCGAGTTCTACAACCGTCAACTCAATGCCTCCGCACGTGACAAGATTAGAAGTAGCATCAACCGCAAGCTTCTTGATCAAGTCAATGACATCGACTCCGCTAAAGAGTTGTGGGATCGGATCGTAGTACTCCAAGAGGGAACCGATTTGATCCAATCAGCTCTTTATGAGACCGCAAAGCAAGAGGCTCACCAGTTCATGATTCGAGATGGAGAATCCGTGCCCGATGCCTACGCTAGGCTTGGTGCTCTTAGAGTAAGAGTCAAGGGACTTGGTGTTGAGAAGTACAACGATGGCTTCGAGATGAATGAAGCATTCATAAAGTCCAAGGTCATTTCTATGATTGCCGTCAAGCAACAAGACACCAACCTTGCACTCAACTTGCAAATCATGACCAAGAGTGCCGATCTCAACTCCGATGATCTCGTCTCCTATGTGGCCGCCAATGAAAACATGGCCAAAGCGGGAAAGAGGCTCATGGCAATGAACCGTGTTGATGAAGCCTCACACAATCATGAAGCGCCATACAACCTTGCTCTCAAAGCTAGGGCCGATCATGGAAGCAATGAAGACTATGAAATTGAAGAAGAAGAAGAGATGACTTCAACTAGTGACATTGCTACCGACTTTGCTTTCTTTGCCAAGAAATACAAGGAAAAGTTCCCATTGATCCTCAATGACAAGAAGAAGAAAAGAACTTGCTACAATTGTGATGAAGATAGCCACTTTGCAAATGAGTGCCCTTATGAAAAAAGGGTAGACAAGCCAAGATTCATCAAAGGGGTCAAGCCAAGATTGAAGCCAAACCCAATCAACGATCGATTCAAGAAGAACAAGGGAAGAGCCTTTGTTGGGGCCGAGTACTTGTCCGATGATGAAGAGGAAGATGAGGAGAAGGAGGCCGGGGTGGCCGGCTTGGCTTTCTCCAAGCCCGGGTCACTCTTCACATATGACTACTCCAAGGACTACTCCACGGAGAATGATGTTGGTTCTTCCTTCATGGCAAGAACAACTCAAGATGATGACTCCGATGACTCTCCCTCCTCTACAATCGTTGGCTCTTGTCTTATGGCAAGGGAAACCAAGGTAATGGAACCTCCACCTTCCCTATCTAGTGTTCTTGATGATGAAAACGAAAATCAAGAAGAATTAATTGTGCTTAAGGAACTCTATGATGTTAGATGCACCCTTCGTGGTGAAGCTCTTGTCAAGTTTGATTTCTTGATGGACTCACTCAAGGAAAAGGATGAGTCCATTGAGGAATTAGAATATCATTTAAATGAGAAGGAACGGAGATTCAATCTCCTAAGACAAGAGCTAAAAACCGAAAGGTGCATATCTCAAGGTCTTAAGCAACAAATTGAAACTTATGAACTTGATAAAGTTAAGGACCTAGAAACTATTGATAGGGCTCAATCTTTGACTCAAGTGCTCCATACCTCAAAGGAGGAACTTGAAGTTGCTCATGCTTCTCTCACTAGGGATCTTGACCACCTTGAAAGAGCTAAAAGCTTGTAAAGGATGAGCTCAAGAAACTTGGAGAGAACCATGACCTACTCCAAGAAACCTACACAAAAGCACTTGAATCAATGAAGGATCCCATTGTTGTTGAAAAGCATGCTAGTTATCCTACATCTTTTACTAGTGAGCATGCTAAGCTTGTTGAGGAACATGTTCGTTTACAAGAGGAACTCTCTTTGCACGTTGAGACCAATGCATATCTTGAATCCTTGGTGACTAAATATGGTCTCGACTATTATCCTAATGAATTCTCTTGTGAGCATGCATCTATTCTTGAGGAAAATGTTAGGTTAACAAAGGAACTTGCGAAGTTCACCACCGCCAAGAACAAGATGGGATTGGATGACCTCTTGAGTAAGCAAAGGTCAAACAATCAAAAGTTTGGACTTGGATATGTTCCCAAGTCTCACAAGAAGAAGAACTACAACAAGGAGAAACCCGCTCAAGATAAGAACAAGAAGGTCACTCATAATGGCAAAGCCTCAAAGGGCAAAGCCACTAGTGGTGACCGCACGGGGCCAAACGATCACTATGCATTATTTGTTGATTATTATGGTGATGTCTATGCTAACTATGTTGGCCCTCCTAATGGTTATGCTTATAGAGAGTACTCAATTTGGGTACCAAAAGATATTGTTGCCATTGCAAAGGAACCCATTAATCGATGGGTTCCTAAATCCTCTACTTGATTTTGTAGGGGTATTCCTCGGTGGTCCAAAATGGGTGTTTGATAGTGGATGCACCAATCATATGACAGGAGGAAGAGGTGTGCTTGATCAATTCATTGAAGATATCAACAAGAAGTCAAGCATTACCTTTGGTGATAACTCAAAGGGAAAGGTACTTGGGTATGGCAAGGTAGCAATCTCTAAGGACTTGTGCCTTGAGACGGTTATGCTTGTTGAATCCCTTGGCTATAACTTACTTTCTATATATCATCTTGCCGATGCCGGTTACAATTCATATTTTACTAAGTATTGTGTGAAAGTCTTTAGGAGTGAAAATCTCAAATTGGTCCTCGTTGGATATGTGGAGAACAACCTTTACGTGGTTGACCTCTCGAAAGAGAGCTCCTCTCACTCCACATGTCTAATGGCGACCAAGCATGACGAAAGGTTGGTTGTGGCATCGCCGCCTTGGTCATGTCAACATGAGGAATCTCAAACAACTCCTAAAGGGTGAACACATTGTGGGACTAACCGGCATTTCTTTTGAGAAAGATCGTGTTCGCAGTGCATGTGTAGCCGGAAAGCAACTCAAGAAGAAACATCCTATCAAGAGTATCGTCACCACATCTAGGCCTTTGGAGCTCCTTCATTTGGATCTCTTTGGGCCATCACATTATGATACTCTTGGTGGGAGCAAGTATGGACTCGTCATTGTTGATGATTACTCAAGATACTCTTGGGTCTTTCTCCTTAAGTCTAAGGACGAGACCCATAGGGAATTCATTGTCTTCGCCAAGAAAGCTCAACGTATGTATGAATCCGAGATCAAGGCGATAAGGACCGACAATGGCACCGAGTTCAAGAACTACACCATGCGAGAGTTTGTCGATGATGAGGGCATCAAGCATGAGTTTTCGGCGCCATACACCCCTCAACAAAATGGTGTTGTTGAAAGGAAGAACCGGACTATCATTGAGATGGCAAGAACCATGTTGAGTGAATTCAACTCACCCCACAACTTTTGGGGAGAAGCCATCTCTACGGCCGTCCACTACTCCAACCGGCTCTTCCTCCGTCCCCTCCACAACAAAACTCCATACGAGCTTCTTACCGGTAACAAGCCTAATGTCATGTACATTCGTGTCTTTGGATGCAATTGCCTTGTTAAGAACAACAAAGGAAAGCTCGGTAAATTTGAAACTAGAACCATAGAGGGCATATTTGTTGGTTATGCGGAGAACTCTCACGCCTATAGGTACTACAACCGGTCCACCGGGACTATTGAAGTATCTTGTGACGTGGAGTTCTTGGAGGATAATGGCTCCCAAGTGGAGCAATTTGTTCCATGTGTTGCGAGGTAATGATGATGATCCATCTAGTGCCATCAAGCATATGGGCATTGGACACATTCGGCCCATGGAAATTCATAGTGATGATCAAGATGATGGAATAGAAGTATCAAGCACGGCTCAAGTGGAGCCTAGCTCAACTCAAGCCGAACCATCAAGTGCAACTCAAGAACCATCCTCCACTCAAGATGAGTCACATTCCGAAGAACAAGAAGAAAGTCCTCATCCCACGGAGCAAGACCATGATGATGATCAAGAAACATCCTCAACTCATGATCAAGCTCAAGTGGTCCCTCATGATCAAGCACTAGCAAGAGATGAATTCATTGATCATGAAGGAACCATTCGGAAGATCAAGGCCGCTACAAGGGCAAGTGACATAAAAGTAGATCATGTCCTTGGTAGCATCTCAAGGGGAGTGGTAACTCGTAGACACCATGCATTACTTATCACTTATTGTCAACACCATGCTTTTGTGTCTAGTTTTGAACCACTCAAGGTACATGAAGCCTTGGTTGATCCGGATTGGGTAATTGCTATGCAAGAAGAATTGGAGTGTTTCACTCGTAATGAAGTGTGGTCTCTAGTTGAGAGACCCAAAGATCATCGCATCAATGTTATTGGGACCAAATGGGTATTCAAGAACAAGCAAGATGAGAATGGCATTGTCATACGAAACAAAGCAAGGTTAGTGGCGCAAGGGTTTGCCCAAATAGAAGGTATGGATTTTGAGGATACCTTTGCGCCGGTAGCCCGTCTTGAAGCTATTCGTCTTTTGCTTGCATTTGCATCTTTCCACAATTTCAAACTATATCAAATGGATGTGAAAAGTGCATTTTTGAATGGTCCTCTAAAAGAAACCGCATATGTGGCTCAACCCCGGGTTTCGAAGACCCATGCCGACCCAACCACGTGTATTTACTCCATAAGGCACTCTACGGTCTCAAGCAAGCTCCACGTGCTTGGTATGAGTTCCTTAGGGATTTCTTACTACATGATGGGTTTTTGCATGGGTACGGTCGATTCCACCCTTTTCACCAAACGGGTTAAAGGGGGTGGCCTATTTATATGTCAAATATATGTTGATGATATTATCTTTGGTGGAACTAACCCCAATCATAACAAAGCTTTTGAGCTATTGATGACTAGGAAATTTGAGATGTCCATGATGGGAGAGTTGAAGTTCTTCCTAGGCTTCCAAGTGAGGCAACTTGCAAAAGGCACCTTCATCTCTCAAGAAAAGTATGTGAAGGACATGCTCAAGAAATTCAACATGACCAATGCAAGCCCAATGAAGACACCCATGCCCGTAAAGGGGCAACTTGGTTCATGTGACGGTGAGAAGGATGTGGACATAAAGGTATACCGCTCCATGATAGGATCCTTGCTCTACCTTTGTGCCTCTAGGCCGGATATCATGCTAAGTGTAGGGATGTGTGCTCGTTTTCAATCCGCTCCCAAGGAGAGCCATTTAATGGCGGTCAAACGGATTCTAAGATACCTTGTTCTCACTCCTACTCTCGGGCTATGGTATACAAAGGGGTCAACCTTTGAACTCATTGGCTATTCGGATTCCGATTGGGCCGGTGATAAGGTTGACCGGAAGTCTACTCTCGGGGCTTGCCAATTTATTGGCCGGTCATTGGTGAGTTGGTCATCCAAGAAACAAAACTCCACCGCTTTATCCACCGCCGAAGCCGAATACATATCCGCGGCATCTTGTTGCACTCAATTGTTATGGATGAAGCAAACCTTGAAAGACTATGGTGTGTCTCTTGGTACGGTGCCTCTTCTTTGTGACAATGAAAGTGCAATTAAGATCGCCAATAATCCGGTTCAACATTGTCGCACCAAACATATTGACATTCGCCATCACTTCCTACGTGATCATGTTGCCAATAAGGATATTGATCTCACTCATGTGGGAACAACCTACCAATTGGCGGATATTTTCACTAAGCCTTTGGATGAAGCCGCTTTGTTAACTTGAGAGGAGAACTTGGTATTCTTGATCCTAAAAACTTGGATTGATTAACTTCTTGCACTATATTCTTGCATTTATCTTGCTAATCTAGCTTAGAGGCATAGCACATATGGGGATAGCCATCCTACCATGTCTTGGTAAGATGCATACCTATGTGTGCAACATAAATAGACCCAATGTCATTATATGGACCCAAGCATGTCTTTTCGAGGTCTCATGACATTTGCGCTTTCACATAGGGGGAGTAATCCCCCGCCCATCATTGAGCCTTCATTACCACTTGATTTGACTATATAAGGCCAAATGATCTTATTGCCAAACTTATTTCAAAAAAATAAAATGACTTATGATTCTTGATATATACTTCGAATCATGCCCATTGTTGCTATTTGCATCTTGTTTGGATTTTCTCTCCAATGGGTATGCCTAGAGAACTTTGTGTTTCCAACCCCATGTCTATGCTCATCTCATCATCATCTATCTATCTATATGTACATGTCATCATCTGAGCATTCACACACATTTACACAAAGCATAGGGGCAAAACGAGGCGAAAACGAGACAAAACTGGGTGGCCGGTCTCTGGCCTGGTTGGACCGGCCTCTGCGCCGGATCGGCCGGCGCCAGGTCCGGTTCGACCGGGTGCCCGACCGGCCGCGCGGCCTGTTATGTGTGGAAGAGGATACCCCTTGGGGTCTTCTTCCTCATTCTTCCCCAACTTCCACACCTCCATTGCCGCCGCCCCCATCACCTCCACCAAGCTCTAGGGCCTTCCCACCACAAGAACCCCCAAACTTCACCAAACCATAGATCGGGCCCCTTGGAACATCTCCACCAAAGGATTTGGTCCCTCTCAAGCTATTTTGGGAAATCTTGGAGTTCTTGGGTTTCAAGCCCTACCTAGTGTTCTTCTTGCTCTCTTGATCAAGGAGGACCATGTCTTCGGGTAATGTGATCTATCTTTCTCCTATGCTCTAGTCCCCCTCACACATTGCAAATTTTTGACAAATTTTGGGGAAATTTTAGGGTTAGGGTTAGGGTTTGTAAGTCCTCATGCCTTTAGAGTGTCTCACAACACAATGCACTTACTCCACTCTATTGCTATAGTCTATATTCAAGTTTATGAGTTTTTGCATGAATTTGTGGTAGAAAATCTGGGCCAAACTTCACAAATCGACAGATCCGGTCACCAGCCCGGTCGACCGGCCGCTCAACCGGTCGGCCCGGCGTGCGGCCCGGTCAACCGGTCGCCAATCGGCTCGTCCGGTCTGCTGCCCGGTTGGACCGGCCTATGAACCGGGTTGCCCAGTTTTCGCACAATCTCATCAACACACTTGGATATATGCTATGCTTTTTGGATTCCCTCTTATTGATGACATGTACGCTTACCCCACTGCTATCCCTGCTCTATCTTCTCATTCACAGGTAGTTGGAGTGGTGAGGCCCGTGGCAATGTTTCCAAGAGAGGAAGGAACGCTGATCCTCCCTGCCGTTCTAGCAGTCGCATTCCTCAGGGTACTGGCTCAGCTGGGGGTAGAAGCAAGTCTGTTGGGGGCAAGAAAAAGGATAAGCATGCCGCCCAACAGGATGAGGAAATAGTGCCAACTATCAATGCTGGGCATGCAAACCGTGTTGAGTGGCAGGAAATGAGGACGGTGAATCCGTATCGCTTTGAGCAACGGACTTACCTTCGTGGGGACCAGTTCTTCTGGACCAACACACAAGCAGCCCTATGGGATGGTTACTATGATTCTCATGAGTTTATGAAGAATGGTGATATTGTCTTGCCCAAGGCCATCAACCCTGAAGAGCTTGCCTTGCATGAAGCCACAAAGTACCGCTTTGTGGTTCAAACCTTGAAGGGTATGGGCTTCTATGACCTTGTGTGCCCGAGGCTCTGATGATCACCAAGAGGATCCTACCTTCGTCCTCTCCTAGTCCGTCGGTTCCACCGCACCTGTTTTCTTCCATGATGATGAGGACCGCACCATCACCTGGATGACTGGCAAGGAAAAGTACTCATGCACCTACTCTCAGTTCCGTGCAGCCATGGGTTGTGGTGGTGATAGTAATCCCAGGTACAAGATTCATTCACGGTCCAAGCTCACTAAGGGTGACATCTCCTTCTGCTATCCTCTGAACCCTACACCTGGACCTCCGACTATCTCTGGGATGTATTACTCATACCTTGTCCTTGCCAAGATGTTCCGTGAATGCCTCATCAGCAAGTCTGGCGACACAAGTGAAGTCAGGAACTATCACCTCAATCTTATGTACTATTGCCATCCTGACAGGGTAAGGAAGATTGATGGCTGTGATCTTATCCACTGTGAACTGAAGCGTGCAGTTATGGACCGCATGACTCCCAATTATGCTCAGTATGTTCAGCGGCTCATCAAATACATTGTCCCCGCTCCTCTCAACGTTCTTGGTGAAAGAGTCATCATGGACCCATTCAGGATACCCATTCAGGAGGCCACTCGTCCGGACGTTCCCTCCATGATGCCCTCCACTGAGCGCCGTTCCAAGGAACACCATGATCATGATGCTAGCTCCAGCTACTCTCGGCGCTCCAAGCATGGTGCTGCTCGCTTCTTCTCCAGCATGTGGCAAATGTGCAAGAACACCAATGATGTTGCACATCAGACCTTTACTATGACCCAGGAGACACGGAGGCGCCAGAATGAGTTCATGGCCTCACGGAACCACCATGTTCCTCCTGCTGGACCTGAGATGGAGCCTGTGGTAGCACCTCAGTGGGAGATGCCTCTCCTTACCGATGAGATGATCCAGAACTTCGACTTCTCCGTGTACGCTCATGGTGCCCTCCCACCTAGGACTGCTCGTGCTCCTACCCCTGCTGATGATGATGGTGATGAGGATGAGAGTGATGCGGCTGCACGCGGCGATGGCGAGAGCTCCTGGTCGACCGGGCATGAGTTCTACTGATGGGTGCGATAGCATCTCTCCTCTTTTCTTCGCCTTTTTGGTGTTCCGATGCCAAAGGGGGAGAAGAGAGTAGAGTCTAGGACCACGGGGTTCTTTGATTGTCACAAGCCATGGGAGTTGCTTTATTTGGATTTTATATGGCTTGTGCTTATTTGCTTTGAGTTTTCAAGAACCATTTGCTACTTCCAATAATTCGTGTATGGATGTGTATGGACGACTATTATGTGTGCTACTCTATGTTAGGATGATTATGTGTGCTATGCTTATATATCTTGATATGCACATCTCCATACCATGCTTGTTTCCTAAAGATATTGGGGGAGCTTCTCATGTTCCACAAATGGTGCACTTTGCATTCAAACGCAAATTCTCCAAGTGCACACATTATGGGGGAGCTGTCGTAATATCTTATATGGAATCAAGGTTTAAAGCTTATCATAATATCTATTTGTGACTCTAGCTCGGTTTGTCATCGTATACCAAAAGGGGGAGATTGTAAGGGTATTTTACCCTTATCCATTATTTTGGTAACAATGACACCGTGCTAGAGTATTTGGCCTAATATGTTTATAAGGATAATCTCAGGTATTAGGCAATGAGGCATAAATGGTGTATCAAAGGAACAAGAATGCTAAAGGAGACCCCCCACTTCAACAACAATCAAAAAGGGGTCTACAGCAGAAATCCGGTCTGCAGCCCGGTCCAACCGGGCCAGCAACCGGCCTGTCCGGCGCACAGCTCGGTCAACCGGTCGCCAACCGGGGCAGTCCGGCGCTCGACCCGGTCGACCGGCCGCCAACCGGGCTCTACACGAGAACAAAGCAAATCCGGTTGCCGACCGGTCAACCGGCCTACAGACCGGCGAGTCCGGCGCACGGCCCGGTCGACCGGTCGCCAACCGGGCGCCAACCGGCTGCCAACCGGAGGAGCTCCAGGACCAGCAAAGGGCGTCCGGTCGCTGGTCCGGTCTGACCGGCCTCACCACCGGGCTGTCCGGTCTATGGCTCGGTCAACCGGGTTTCTCGAGGAAAAAGCTGAGGTGGCAAGTGACCAATGGCCATATTTCGAAGAACACTATAAATAGGTCTTCTCCTACCTCTGAACAGTTAGGCACTACACTACAAGCTGTTCTTGAGCTCTCTCTCTCTTACTCCATTGCTAGAAACACCAAAAGCCTCAGATCTACCTCCTCCTCCACCCAAACTCAAATTCCTCCGGGGAAACGATAGAGGAGGACCCGATCTACTGTTCTACCAAGCCAAATCTCATTCCCCCTGTATTCATTGAGAAGCTTGCTTCCTAGGGTTCCTTGGAAACCCTAGGTGGGCAAGAGGAGTCCAGAAGCATCCGGGCTGTGGATTTGCTCCGGGCAAGATTGTGAAGGTTTGGAGGCTACCTCAAAGTCTACCACAAGTGAGTGAGCTATTCCTTCGTGGGATAGGATCCGGAGAATAGGGTGAGCCTTCGTGGCATGGGGAATCCTTCGTGGGACCTCCACCCCTCCAAACGTGACGTACCTTGTTGCAAAGCAAGGGAACACGGGAATACATCCTCGTCTCCGCGTGCTATCGGTTATCTCTAACCAAACTCCTTACTTGTGATTTAACCGCTCGTGAGAGCCTTCGTGCTCGAGTTAGTTGTATCCTCATATAGGTTGCTTCACCTAGTTTGCATTAGGCTCATCTTTATATTCCGCAAAGCCTAATATTGCAAAGAAAGAATTAAAACTTGTAGAAACCTATTCACCCCCCCTCTAGGTTTATCATCTCTATACTTTCACTTTTCCCCCTTCCCATCGAGTGTGGGTCGGCCCACTAGCACCGACGTCTTCTTTGGTCGCTTGTCTTCTCTTTCTCTTCTCCACCTATACCCGAACAACTTAGTGGTGACGAGCTAGCGATGACGACGCCATTGTGGAACTGCGGCGTAGAAGGAGCCAATGAGACTGGAGCGAGGCGGCGATTAAGCTCTGGTATTTGGGGTTGGGGGACGCCAGTGACATAGGGTTAGGGTTTGCCTCGCCGGTGGATGTGAAGAAGAATATCAGAGGGGGGGAGGGTGGTAGAAGGATGGTCGAGGTGACGCAGGATCGGCGAAGGCAGAGATTTGAGGAGGGCGGGGCGCCAAGGCATCGCGCTAGCGGTGCGGGCAACGACAACGTACAGTTGCGGCTGGCGGTGGCGGCAAGGTAATCAACCAAGAAGCAGCTCGTGCGTGCATATAGTGACCAAGTAAAACATTGTGTCCACAAGATTCACTCACACCCATACGAGTGTAAGTACAAAAGTATTTTCCAAAAGAAAGTTCATGCAGTTTTTTAAAAAATCACTAGTCCAAAAGTTTATAGTAAGAGAGGTAAAAATGTGTGCAGTATCAAGAAATATCGAACTACTAAAATAATTGGTCCATTTTTAGAAAAAAATCGTAAGATAGAGAAAAAAATTCACCTAGTTCAATAAATGTTTGCGAGTTTAGAAAGATTTTTGGTGTAGAATAATTTTTGAAAATGGCAAAAAAAAATATTGTTCACTCCTTACACCGATGATAAATGTTTGTATTAACAAAAAGATAAAAAAAAGGGTAAACATGAACAAAAAGTTAGAACATGGGGAAATGGGAAAAAAATAATAAAGAAGAAAATGAAAACAAAACACAAAATAAAATTGAAATGGGAAAACAAAAAGGATTGGACATAAGTGGGCTGACCCAATGGCGCACCTCATTTGGTCCGAAAAGGTCCTTATTTTTTGTGATTAATCAGTTTCACAAGCCGATTTATAAGCTGCTAGACAAATTAATCGGTCCTAGGCGGAGACTATTAGATTTCATTTTCTAGCTACAGTAGTATATTTTGGTATAATACCTATGCTTTTTACCTCTTGCGCGTGCTTTTTTACATGCACTAGTAATGGTGCACGTGCAATGCACGTGTTGACTAATGCACATAATTTAGTTAAATTTTTATTATTTAAGTTTCATAATGCTTACAAATAATTTGATGTCCGTTACTTCCCTCCAAAAAAAAAAACCTAAAGTATGTCACTAAACAGTAAACAACATATATGTAAACACCAAATATCTCCTATCAAAATTTGTTGCTTCACACGAGAAACTACAGAAAAAAGTAGAAATAGAATCATAGTTAAAGTATTAGCTTGTAAATTATTTTTCAGGAAAAGGAAATAAATGGATAAGATGTTGTTTATGCCTCTTCGAGAAAAAGAAACCAAATCAATGTTTATGTGTCTTACTAAAACTGAGACAATATGAACAATTAAGCATTCTATTCCGGATAATATGTTGTTTATGTGTCGTAACTAACTGTGATACATAACAAAACGATGTCAATGATCCCGAGGATAAACCTTACATATTCTGTTTACAAAATCCACAGAGAATGAATAAAGTTAGGAAAAGGCATAAAAATCTACAGACGTTAAACTCTGTGCTTCTAAAAAAAAATCTTATTTGAGCTTATTATAGAATGGACATCTATGATAGATCTGGGGATTCATAACTCGTGCAAAATGACATTGTTTTTCAGAGCTCCATACACAGACACGACAAAAATCAAACATAATAGATACTTCAGATAAAAGAGAATCATAAGTATGAACTATAAATCTATAAAACTATCATCATCAACCCCTAAGTGGTGTAGCATAAACATACAAATAAGATTCCGTGGTAGATCAGAACTCTCTGATCTGAGTTCTGACCTTGTGCAACATGTGTGCTGGTACCTCAACAGAAGGTGACTCTGCAGGTTAAGGAGTCCCAGATATTCGAACTTCTGGGGTACTTGGTACAGTCAAATGGAAGGACATTTTAAAATTTTGATTTAACCTACAAAGACATATCTTTCTCACTTGAATTTCACCAAGTGAGAAAGATTCATAAAGAATGCACGTCTGTTAGTAAGGAGCCTACCTGTCACCATGGTTTGGTTTCTGGGGTAATTTTGGGGTAGTTTTGTCAGTGGGAGAATTTTGCACAGTTCCACTAATATGTTCCCATAACTTCCTGTAAAAATATATATGGATGACAACTAGATAAGTGGCATACTCTAATGTTTATCCAACAGAAAGAAAAGGAAGGAAGGGGGAGGAGATATACCAGTAGTAAGATAAATGCTTATGTTCTGGTAAAATCAAAAGGAAATGATTGGACAGTTATATAGGTTAATCCAGCTGATCATTAATCCAATTGCTTGGCCCTGGTGTGTATGAGGCTATGCACTGTAACTCTAGGGAATATAGCAATGCAATGGTCCCAAATCGGGTAGTACAAAGTTTCAAAAATCAATGGTGTAAACTGACCTTCCCACAAGCCTCCATGCATGGTGAAGGCATTCTTCCGAAAATGTAAGCATTGTCTTATATTTTCAGAAAAAATATAAAGAGGCACTATCAATAGTCGATGCAAGTGATGATAGTAAACTTTATGCATTCATAATTGGCGAAGCCATACCCTATATGTGATGCATACTACAGAGGTGACATCTCGCTTGTGGCAGGCTCCATATCGTCTTAAGTATTTGGATCTTCCAGTTGAACACATTTCCACCACAAAACAATCATGTGTTCCTGTCTGATGGTCAATTCTGAGTTCTTTTACATAAATCACTAAAATTATTAAAAGTCGCGGATGGCTCTAATTACCTGAACGACACAGGGAAAATGATTTGTAGCTTCTGTAATCTCTGAATCTCAAGATCGTTTGGTATAGTTGGGTACAAAGGTACAATTTAGTACCTCTGCAAAGAATGAACTATTAAGGAACTACAAATATTGAACTCTGCAAAGAATGAACTTCTGTAGTCTCTGAAGATCGTTTCAAATATTGAAATCTGAAAAGAATGAATTATTAAGGACCAACATTTGCAAGGAGCAATATCATGCTCTTCAGCACTTGCGTACACAAATTCAGACCAAAATTGTTGTAGAAGCGATGCAGCACAAACAGCTATACAACGGCAAGTTCCGTACCGTGATCGAGGAGGATTTCGATGATCTTGGAGTTGCTGCTGCTGGCCAACCCCCCTGGCCCTTCACCAACAACTTCGGCAACTACCCCAAGGGCGAGGAGTCCGGCGATTGTGAGGGACGACGCTGGCGACGTGCGGCGGGCTACGGGCGACGGGCGATGGGCGGAGGCAGACGTGCGGCGGCGTCCGCGATTGTGAGGGACGACGGGCGACGTGCGGCGGGCTATGGGCGACGGGCGACGGCGGGCGACAGGACGTGCGGCGGGCGATGGGACGGGCGGCGCTGTAGGTGATGGACGACGTCGGCCTGAGCGACGGTGCAACAGCGTTGTTTGAGGGATTAGGGCCGGGTGATTAGCGGGGAGTTGTCAGCCTAGGCTAATTTAGTGGTGGGGAGTTGTCAACCTGGGGTGTTTTAGCGCTAATTATGGTGAAGATTTGGATCGTTAGATGTGTATCTGATGGCCGTGTTCCGTTGGTTCTGCCCCCTCTGTGCTTTTTTATATTGGTATAGATATAGTAGTATGTTTTGGTATATTAGAATGTTGTGAGCAGTGGGGTATGGGATTGTACCTAAAAAACTAGGTATATGTTAGGCAATATGTTAGTAGTTTTCTATTTATTCTACCGATTAATATCCTACCGATAAATTTAGTTGATCGGCTGAGTAGCTGATTAAATGTTTATCCCAACCTAACCGACCAGTTACCACTTAACGATATCCTGAGCATTAGATTTTCATTATTTTAGCTATTTTTAAAACAATAACTAAATTTAAAAGAAAATAAAATCAAATAAATTACCACTAATTGGCAATGCAATTAAGCCACGTTCCAGCATACATAAAAGTACCAAAAGAATCACAAATAAGCACTCACTTCATACAAACAGACTGTGACGCGATAAATACTGTCTGATCTTGATCGTGGGCCATCTTTTTCTTCTTCTCGAAACAATCACTTCTTATTGCATCCGTGAGTAGCTTCAGCTCTACTTCTAGAGTTCTCGACCGAGCAGTGGCATCATCAACTTCGAAATTCTTTTTTTTCCTACATCAAGGTGTTCTTGATGTGTTCCTCTTTCTTTATGTGTTTTCTCTCTTTCCCTTCTCATTTGACACCTCCTTATCGCTATCAACTCCTTTAAAATATTTTGCAATGCGAGTGTCAAAGCCTCACGGTTTGCATCTTGTTTTGACTGATTAAGGTTGGTTACTGATGATCTGGTCGATAGCTATCTGAATCTATTTTGAGTAGTTAATAGATCACTCCCCGTATGCGTGACTCGTCGGTGAGGAGTTGTTGGCCGGCCACATTGCGCCAAAACGGGAGTGTGAGAGAGCGGGAAGCGAGGAGCATTGTAGATCTGGTTGATAGCTATCCGAGTTCGATGATGGTATGAGAATAAGATGGCCAGAGGAGGAGGAGCTGGGATGTTACATGGTCGGCGATGGAGACGAGGTGGTCGAAATGGGGATGTAGTTTATCGCAAAACGGCCTCCAGAACCGGCAAATATATGATTTTGCAGGGTGGTTTTAGATTTTCCTGCAAAATGTTTTGCAGGTCGATCCCTTGTGCGAGGTCGGTATCTGCCACAGTTCTTAGAATATCAAGACCTCCATTAACTAACTTTCTTCCCTAGTTAAATCATCTATCTCGTGAAACCTAGCACCGCCTCTTAAAAGTATAGTGTCGCCACCATCTCCGGTCCCAAGATCGGTTCCCCCTCCTCCAGCCAGTCTCACCGACGTCGGGAGGGGTGGATAACCCTATGTATGTGTGGAGTTGTTAATAAAAGTAGTGTTTTCAAGAGATTAATT